>NC_033623.1:14829025-15091240 GCF_001540865.1 Ananas comosus | reverse complement strand
TTCATACTCGGTAAAAAAAAAAAAAAAAAAAAAGGAACGCCCTGGTGAGTTTTTTGAGTTCCGCTGTGGTGCAATATTGAATGCTGATATAAATATGAGGCATGAGCATTTTACTTCACTTGCATTATGCTCCTGTATGTACTTTTACATTCACGCCACTGAGCTCTTACTGGGGCCACGATTAATCAAGTTTCTTTTTGTACCAAATTGGTGGATATATATATATATATATATATATATATATATATATATATATATATATATATATGAAATTGATGTTAGCAGATCAAATTATAATTAGCGCACGTTACGTTAGCGAGATTTTATGATACAATTCCTGCATGATTCGAATAATTTGATATTCAATGAATGAAGGGGTTGCAAGTTCTCAGCGGAGGAAGAGAGGGTGGTGATAGAGTTGCAGGCGCAGTTAGGGAACAAGTGGGCGAGGATAGCGACGTACCTTCCAGGGAGGACGGACAACGACGTGAAGAACTTCTGGAGCACACGGCAGAAGCGGCTCGCCAGAATCCTACGAACGCCCCTCCCGACCGCCAGATCCAGTAAGACCCACGGGGCGAAGGCGCCCCTCCCAAATTCCCATGATCACTTGCAAACCTTCAAGGTAAGTTCTGCATGTTACACGCCGCTTCCGAAGTATTCGAAATCAATACATTTTCCAAAGTATGAATTGGTTCTGCAGTTTCTTAAATATGTCAAGTGTTACTTAGCTTACCGAACTATGATGATGATTCAGTATAGTTTTGATGAAGTCACAGTGATCCAATATAATGTTGGCTATTATTTTTCGATTTCGATTCTCAGAGAAGGTTTCAATGTCACGAGTTCACTGATTATCCCCGGTTCTCATTAGTGTTGCTGGGTTCTTTTACTGCTAGTCTACTTGTATTCTCAAAATCCTATCTGATGGGAGTACTACAAATTACCATGTAACAAATCTCACTGTGATCAGGATCCCAACTTGGATCTAATTCTTTTCGAGGGAGACTCCTCCGGTGGCCAATGCAGCAAAGGCTCTTGCATCGATAATCAGAATGCTACAGCCATACTCCCAGAATTATCAAGCCCAAGCTTTCTCAACTTGGAAACAACCTTACCCATGATCGAACCCGCAATCGAGAGACAATCCACCTCATCGAAATCTACGCTGCTCTCGCAAATCCCCTTCGACCACCTTCACTACCCTCTTATCGACCTTCCGGCCCTTCCGGATACTCCTGACCTCGTATCGGGCTTTGACATTGACATGAATTCTATTGATGATCTGACCTGTCAAGGGGACCAGCTTCATCACGTGGAAGCGTTGTCGCCATTCTTCGGTTTAGAATCTGACGATCATGCCGGTAAGACCGAGCATCGGGTGCCATCTGATATCTTTTTCGACGACCTCCCCTCGGACATGTTCGACTCCCTGGAGCCCCCCCCTCCCCCTGCTTCATCATCTTCGCCATGGTAGTGTAGCTTTAGCTGGAAGAACAATTAGAATATGAAGTGTTCCTATCAAGGATGATTAAATGTTTGTAGTGACTTATTTGTTGTGTGTTACTATTCTTTGGTACTTGGATTTGGACTGGTCCAAAGTATGTGCTCTGTCTAACATGTGTACACTTTTAAAGTTCCACATAATTCTGATATCAATGTCCGTTTAAAATGTTCAACCATAACATGTACATTCATTCAGATTATATGCGTCTCCTGTATCATGCAAAACTCAAACTTTGTTGCATTGTGATTATTGACGATGAGCACTCTTGCAGTATTAGCTGCTTGTTTGGTGGTGGATTAAAAACTTCTTGTACAGTTGAACTCATCCAGCGGTCCAAGATATATCACTAGATGCAGAGAGATTGTCTAAAGAATTGTTTTACCACAATCACTTTGAAATGGTTAATGCTCCAAAACTGTAGTCAAAACCCATCAATTTTTAGTTTTAACTATACAAGTGACAAATCATTGTTCCCTGCATTTCTTTCCTACAGAGGTTAACCAAATAAAAGACAAAAATCTAAATAACTCCTAAATTGTTCCATGATCCCCCCCCAAAAAATATGTTTTTTACAAGGAAAAATTGTTCAAAACAGCAAGAGGGCCAGAATGCACAAACATGCGTAGCATGAAAGTTATCTCCATATGGTCTCGTTAGCATCTGTGAAAATGGTATTATGGTGCTCAATGAGGCACTGAATAACCTCAATGGCACCGTAATCAGGTGGTGGACCATCGTCCAAAGGGATTTGGGAAGAAGCATCCATGCTATTGTCTTCATCTGGCAACACAAAAAATTAAGGAGAATTACACACTCCATGTAATACTGGTTCTCAGTGAAAAATTGTTGCTAGTGTTTTTTCCTTTTCGAGTTTTTGCAAGCTTCTATAGCAAGGATTATTTATTTCAACTCTAGAAATAACTTGCAGTGCATGTGGAAATAAAAGAGCATTGATGTCCTTAAGTAGAGGTATTAGGAGTTAAAATCGGTACAAAATTTTACCCAAATAGTTCTCCCATGTATAGTTGTTTGATGCTGGATCCAGAGTCTTGGGAGGAGCTTTTAATGTATACCTAAGGTGGTTGCGTAAATCAGTCCCAGAATCACCTTGTCGCCACAAAATCACGGGTGCCATTTCCAAAGCAAGGCTGTGAGCATTCATCTGCATTTGAAAAAACAGAAATCACACTCTATCAGAGTTGCAAGAGTAACCCAAATTGTAAATGTAAGGAATCACAATACTTATATCAATGATATAATACAAACAGAAAAAGGGAAGGGGCTACCACCAACAATCATATATGTAACAGTTTCATCTATTGCCAATAGCTTACTCTAGGTTTCCACCGTCAATAGCTTATTGTAGGCTTCATCTTAGCTTAAGAGTATAAACATATGTTTAAAAGCTTTTGGTTCCCAGTCTTAGTATCCTGTCTAGTTAAACATTCTAATGTGAACACAGATTTGGCATAATGGACAACGGTAAAGTTGCTTCCCACTTGTACAGTGACAAACCTATGAGTTTATGACTTGCCTAGAAACACACCAAAAAAGAATTGCTGTTGATGATTGCATAAGAAATAACAGAGGTATGAAATATAATGCTTGAGAGAAGTGAAGAAATAACAGAGTGGCTACACCATCGAATTAAAATCATTGTATGGACAGAACCACCAGTTATATATATGCTGCATAAGTGTCATTCTATATTCAAATCCTTTTAAGGCAAAGTTGGATAGTTGTCAAATGCAGTCATTCGCAAAAGAGTAATTCAATCCTACTTTCAAGTTTCAAGTGGAATTCCAGATTCCACCTACCACATGGGTCGACTTGATACAGACAAATCACATTAGAAAGGAAAGAAAAAAAAATTATCTTGGTAAACGCCATAGTCAAAAACAGTGGATAACAGAAGGCAAATAAGGAACAAATGTACAATAATTCTACTCTATCCAGTCAAAGTGATCACAGAAAAGGACATCTAACTTCACCTAACTGATCAAACTGGAAATACTATCGATGGACCAGACAACATCTAGAAGGGACTAGGAAATCGCTGCTCTCTAGGCAGTACAAGAAAGCTCAACCCTTTTACTTCAGACTTGTGCACAAAACAAGCCACATCCAAAGTAGGAATACCGTTCAATATAGTAGAGGCGAACAAACCATGACAAACAAATGGCAGAAACTACCTTGTTGAGTGAGGACTTCTGGCTAACTCGAAGGAGAAGAGCAGTAACAAACTCCAGTGTCATGTAATTCACATTAGGGAGCTTCTTCAAAATGCTTCTCATATCACGTATGCTACTCCTGGCATCTCTAATCTCATGATATAAATCGAATGTAGCAAGTGGCTCAGGAAGGCTAGCAAGATAACATTTAATCAGCGCAGCCACATCAATTGGGCTTACACCCTCCGGCAAAGTTGCATTCCAGTCTGTTGTTTTCACATAAAGCACAAAACTGAATTTAGGGTGACACATCCTTACCAGATAAATCGGAAGTAAAGTGTCCATACCTTGGTTGTAAAGTGAAACTAATTGTCGAATGACCTTTCTGTCTCCCTCAGTTTTGAACAAGTATTCAAAATTTAACCCTGGTGCCACAGTCTGATCATTAGTCCTCTGATTAAGCATTTACTAGCTCCTAACTTTTTTGCTGGTACTACCTGATATAATTAGGCTATCTGCACATCTGACCAATATTTGAGGCACAGCTCTTGTCGAGTGCTGTCGTTGCACAATAATCTCAATCGGGACACCGAAAACTGCAAAAATTAATGATATCACATAGCTCACAGTATGCTCCGACATGTCTATATCGGAAGGAATAATCTATTGGCAGTATCACAATCAATCGCAAAATTAAAGCTTAGAATAAAACAAAGAGGGACTGTGAAGATAGCAAAACATAATAGGCAAGCATATTTGTTGTACACCAAGAAAATTTACGAACTCTGGTGACATTGTGACAACTATGAGCACGAATTGTTAATGGGCCAAATTAAGAGAATAATAAGTTGATCTTAAAAAAAATTATCCAGACGTTAGTAAGTTCCCACGTTTTAAATTGTTTATTTTTCACTAAACTACTAACCAATTTCATTAGATGTAAACAAAATTATAATGTTCTTACCAATATACATAAGGGGTATCAGATGTCAAAATGACTATACAGGATTATCAAAGACTCTCCTCATTTGTAGACTAAAAGAAGAAAAGAATACTCCAGTAGCAGGGTGTAGAAGTACTAGTGTATGAAACTATGAATATGAAACATTATTGATATAATGTTGTGACGTACATCTAAAAGACAGAGAAGCAAATTGAAGATTGTCATCTCAATGGACTCAACCTCTTGAGGAAGTAATCTAAATATAACTCGACGGATATTAGCTATTTGTTCTAGTAGAGAATTCATTTCATGAATGAAAAAATTAGTACTCATTGCTGCCAGGTAGCACTGCGCTATAAAAAATTTCAAGTACTCACTCTCCCATGAGAAAAGGAAACTGAATCAGCCATTCATAGAAGAAAGCAGCATCAGAGATGAGACAGCTGTTAAGTGCTAAATCTTCAGAACATGCTAACCTATCTGGACTATCTGGTCTGACAAAAAATGGCCCAACATTCAAAGTCATACAAACAATCCAAGTTTCAGCCTTCTTGCAAGGATGTTTTATTGTCTTCATCTATAAAGAAAATTAATGGTAGAACTTAAAACTTTAATTGTGTGCATCAGTTCTAGATCAAATTCTTTTTACAGGATAAATGACAGGAAGAATGCGTGACATATAAACAGTAAAGATCCTTACTTAGAGTTCCAATTACAAGATGGTTTCTATTTTCTATGTAAAGAGAATTGTGGATACAACTCACCATCATTGCTGGCAACGCCCTGCAAAATTTTCAAAAATATATATATATAAGAACCACAATGCATGAACTGAGCGTGAAAGAAACTTTTCCCCTATTTAGTTTAAGTGACAGACCTTTTGCCACCGCTCAATGTTGTTCAAAATACTCTTACTTTTATCAGCAGTCTTCTTCGCTGCCTGCAGAGAGAGATGATGCCACTGGCATTAATACCAAGTAGACGAATAGATCAATGCCATAGAATGGGGCCAAAGAGTGGCGACTAAGAACTAAGAAAAACCAAATATGATGATGCTAGTTACAGTTTGCTATCAAGCATATATCAAGAAAGGGGACAGTAAGCAATCGTGAACTAAATTATATTAGACAAATTACAATTGCATCTTCTTGGTAGAAGATGCTCCGGAAACTCTAGATAACACAGATCATGCAGTCATGAAACCATCAGGAACAACCAAGATATTCAACATGTTCTCACACTATCCCCTAATCAAAAATTATTGTGACATAACTACAACACTTGCAGAAGATCATATGGAAACTTATGTGTCCACATTCGTACTTCTAACACAACAAGTTCATCTCCAGATTGCTGATTAATTTGCACCATCACCAGGAGTAGGGAAACAATTCATAGTGCAATCATGTTTATATCCCAACAGAAGAAAGGACTAATAATCCTCAAACTTGAATCAAGCTATACCTCTTCAACTTTCAGCTTTCCGACAGCAACCTTCTCCTTCGTCTCAGAAAAGCCCTTCCTCAGAAGCACCCCTGTGGAAGCTGCAGCAGAAATTAGGCGTTCTTGCACCCTCTCTACAGGAGGTGCCGGCGGCCTGCGCTGCCTAGTTTCTTGAAAGAGAGCCCACCTACTTTTCACCATGGAGCCGACCTTACCGGCTGCATCAGCAACGTTTCCTCCTGCCGATTGGCTGGCCTGCTTAATTTTGATCCCTGTGTCAAAGCGTAGTGGGAAAGAATCAGGAGGACAAACAGCACAAAAAAAAGAAAGGCAAATTAAAGAAAATTCAAATTGAAACACGGATAACTGGTAATTTGATTACCGGAAGAAGAGAAGAAGTCCGTTGCCCGCTCACGCCAGCGGGGCGATGTCTGGAGAGGCATTGAGAAGGGTAATCAAGTAGCTGAAGAGCATGAACCACTCCAATAATCAAATGGTCTTCAAGAAAAGGGGCCCTGCGTAAACCCTAATCCGCTAAACAACCAAGAAAATTCAAGTATTTTATCAACTATAATTCAATAGCAAGGTTTAAAAGGTTCGATCAAACCTCCTATGATTAGAGAAAAGGAAATCAGGGCGAAATCACTCCAAGGAAAAGCAAACTGACGAAACATATAAAGAATATGTAGAGGAAAAAATCATTACAATAAGATCAACAAAATAAAACGAAGAGATACATAAAACCCTAAAAATCCGATCAAAACAACCAAAAATCGAGCATATATCGGAGAAAACTCCAATCAATCCGAAGAAATATGAAGGAAAATTCAAATCGAAACATCCGAAAACCCAAAGAATTCGATCAGGAGCGGAAAAAACGGGGGGATAAAATTCGAATTCGAAATAATAAAAAAGCAAGAAGAAAAAAGAAACGAAACGATCCAAAACCCTATAAAACAATCGAGGAGAGATCCCGATCTCACCTTTTTCGATCTCCACGGCGTGGGAATCGAGGAGAGAGAGAGAGAGAGAGAGAGAGAGAGAGAGATTTTTTGAATGACTCGAAGCTTCGGCCCCAACTTTGTGATCGAAACCCTCTCGGGAGTTTTTGTTGTGGGGGTGGGGTTGGGTGGGGTGTTAAATAAAGGGTATTTCGTCGACGAGCTTCTTTACTAGTAGTTGGTCAAGTGAGAGAACTACGGTCAACTGGAATAACGGTATCCAGTGGCGTGTAGCTTCTCCTCAAGGTTTTACCTCCTCCATTTTGCTTTGGGTGCGGCGTGGTGCACGTGCGAGGCGTACGGTGGCTCGCGCGATTGTGATCACACTGAATCCACGTGGCACGTGTAAGTCTGTTCGAAACGCTCGCCAAATGTATATATTTTTTTTTTCAAACAAAAAAAAGTAACTCGCAGTTTCGGTGATCAAACTATTAGGAGGGTGCTGTCTCCGTCCTTAAATTTTAATTTAATATACTTTTTATAAAAAATATTATAATTAATTTTTATAATTTAATTTAGTTAAATAAATATTAACATGTCATTGATATAAATTGTTATAAATATGATGTGACACCTTAATTATGACGTATCACTAATTATACTATTATCTTATCACTTCCGCGTCACCTATAACGGCTTCGGTTTTGTTTGAAATTGTAGAGAAATTTCGTTATGTGCGGTAAAATGTACGATGAAAAAATATTCTATTTGTTTCCGTATGTAATATTACATTTCGCATATAGCGATGAGTCGATTATGATATATTTTCTTCGGTCACACCAGAGAACGTAGAAACATATTCTTATATGCTTTTATTTTAATTTTATTTTATCTAATAACGATAGATAGATCTCAATACCAAACTAAGGCTTCGTTTGAACATACGGAAATAAACAGAATTTTTTCTTATTATATTTTCTCACCACACTTAACTCAATCTTCTCGCAATCTCAAACGAAACCTTATTTTAACATTGAATTCTATCTGGTGCTATTAGATAGAATGAAGTTGGTGTAAAAGTATAATGGTCGTGCCGACCCTACACGGCCCACATTATCCGGGTCGATTCAGGCCACGGGTCAGCCAGGTCCGTCCCAGTTACAAATCCAGGCCAGGCTGTGCCAGCTCTTTTACTCAGAGGGTAAGGCCCGGTCCGGCCCTGGCCTGCCCGGCATGGGCCGGGCCGAGCTTCGTGCCAGCCCTGGGGTTTTTCCCCTTTCTTCTTGTACTTTTTGTATTTGTTTAAATTTTTTTTTTTAAGAAAAAGAGATAAGTAATTTTTAAATTATAAATTTTTTATTTATAGTTTTAATTTTTAATTTACACAATTATGCCCAATTTTTTTAAAACTCTTTTAAAAATTTTATAATTTTTTTAAAAATTAAGCACTAACAATAAATTTAATTTTTTAATATTATTGATTAATATTATATAAAATTTGAAGCTTAGAGATAAATAATTTTTACTTTCAATTTTATAGATTTTTAATATAAATGTTTTAATACATTTGTTTGATCCAATAACCAACTTTAATATAAAGTTAATAACTTTTTTTTCATAATGTTTTATTATTTCAGGTGAAATTGATATTTTAAAAAAATTACAAAAAAATTATATAAATTTTGAAGTAATCATATTACATAATTACATTAAAGAAAAGTATAAAATTTTAAAAAATAAAAAAATATCTAAAATAAAATATATGTATTCAAACTATTATCGAGCCGAATACGAGAGTTCATGTTCGGCTCGTTTACTAAACAAGCAATTTGATCTCGAGCTCATTTCAAACCGAACACGAGCTAGGTCGTTTATTTCGAGCCGAACACGAGCTAGCTCATGAACGGGATTGCCACCCCTACAAAAACACACACACACACACACACACACACACATACATGGGAATTCGCTGTGCTCGGGTCATAAGCGAGTTGTGTGGCGGAAAAGCGCAGGACCAAAAATGTCGCGCAATCTAGAGCTCCCTCTCGTCGACCTCTCCTCCTCCGATCCCTTCGCCACCGCCCAACTGATCCGTAAGGTAATCTACAAATCGCGANCGCCACCCCTACAAAAAAAAAAAAAACACACACACACACACACACACACACACACACACACACATGGCCACATGGGAATTCGCTGTGCTCGGGTCGTAAGCGAGGAGTGTGGCGGAAAAGCGCAGGACCAAAAATGTCGCGCAATCTAGAGCTCCCTCTCGTCGACCTCTCCTCCTCCGATCCCTTCGCCACCGCCCAACTGATCCGTAAGGTAATCTACAAATCGCGATGACCACGACATAACCCTAATTCATTTTTTCTCCTATTCCAGTTATTCGTGCTAGTTCTTTTGTTTCCCCTTTTTTCCCCTGCTCACACTGAAAACTGACGAAAAAATGGTTCTGACACGAGAAGAGATGAAACTGAAACAGATGGAATCTGAAACTTTCTCGGTAAAGAGTAGAACAAAACGCACCGCCTTTTTTTTTCTGCGCGTGTAGGTGGAAACAACATTGTTTTTGACATTTTTTTTTTTTTTTTTTCAGGCATGTGTGGAGTACGGTTTCTTTTACCTGATAAATCATGGAATAGAGGACACACTCATATGGGAGGTGTTCCGCGAGAGCAAGAAGTTCTTTGCATTGCCCCCGGAAGAGAAGATGAAGCTCGAGCATAACGATGCGCACAGAGGCTATACTCCCATATATGCCGAGACTCTCGATCCTTCCTCCGAATTCAAAGGTCTATCTCCCATTATCTACATGCTATTAGATGATGATATTTGATTTCGCTTCTGCATCGTAATAGTGGTCATTGTAGAGAGTCGAATCAGTTATGGGCATGTAATTGAGATGAAATAAATAGTTACTTGTTACTATCATATCAGGGATGGTAGATTTCTTGATCTATTTGCACTGTTGTACTTTAATAATTTTATTGATGTAATTTGATGCAAAATGATATATCTTATGAGGCCACTTTCGCTTTATTGAAGAATAAGAGTGCATGATTTTATGCCGATCAGTTAAGGGAGCAGTCTACAGAGCAGTCTAATTTACTACTGAAAGAAATTGTGCGTAGGTGACCTGAAGGAAAGTTTCTACATTGGTCCTAACGGGGGCACAAGTTCGGGGAAGGACCCAAATCAATGGCCTTTGGAAGGTAGTATTTGGTACTATGGCAGTTTCGTCTATCGTGGCATCAGTAGTCGCTGTAAATTAATGTCTCCTTCTTAACGATCTGTTGCTGAAGATGCAATCGGAAATAAATCATGTGACGATAGTGCTACCTTTTCTAAAGTCACATGCAGCTTTTTTGCATATCTTTTGTGTTAATTTTTGAAGTATAAATCTACATCTTTCTTCTTTTTTTTATTTTTTTATTTTTATGGCTAGGATATTATAGAAAGTTTGCCATCTTGGAGAGCTACAATGGAGTCATATTATGAAAGAGTCCTGTAAGTTTTCTACATGGTTTTGTATATCTGTATATGTTGATACATCACGGTGGAAGTTTCAAATTTTCTAAGAAATTTCACTTTGTAACACCTTTTTTTTTTTTTGGTATATGCCAAAGATGCTTCTCAGAGCTTATGTTCACTAAGCTAAATCTTTGTGGGGTCTTTCTGCTCACTTCTATGAAAACATTCCAATCCACAAGAAAAAGAAAAAAAATGAATTTCTATTATGCAAGTAAATGTGTTACTTGTAATTCATATAGTTTCTCCCACATCTTGTGTAATGCAATGAGGTAATCTGAACCAATAATAGGCTGATTGGGCCTGCTTTGTTTACTTATAGATGTTTTAGGTATAGAGTCAAGGTTTTACCACATATTGAGCTTTATAATGAGCCGATTGAACTAAGCTTAGCCTCCTGAACTTAACCCTTCTATTGAAGACCTCAGCTGTCTAATTTTGGGGCTCATCTGAGATTCTAATGTAACCCTGTATCGGTTGGATGCAAATCTGGTGTATTTTCTTTCCTTAGGGCTGTGGGTAGAAGACTACTTTCTCTGATTGCATTTGCATTGAACCTTGATGATCAGTTCTTCGAGAAGATCGGGGCATTGAATTCACCCATGGCATTTCTTCGCCTATTGCATTATCCAGGTACAATAATGCACTTGATTCTCAACTATGTTATTGAAGTACCATCAGCAGGATCTGAGCCCACCTGGCACCTGTTGACCAAACGAATAACTTCACCTTATCCATCTCTAATATTTCTTTCTTGCGTCATATCTTTGTATATATGTTATGTACTCAGCAATCCCATGCCAAGTGGATTGGCTGTTCAGCTATTCTCATTTTGTCGAGTTTGAGAATTTATTAGACTCATAATTATCTCTGAAGTTGGTGAGACCTTTGATGGTCATTATTTTCGTTGTTTTTTCCTTAAATATTCTAACCATTGTAAGATCCTATTAAATCTTCTCAGGTGTTCTTGTTATGACATTGTCTCTAACATTGCCATTCAGGCGAACTGGGTGCATCCGACAAAGGTAATTATGGTGCGTCGGCCCATTCAGACTACGGGATGGTAACACTTCTGGCAACAGATGGTGTCCCCGGTCTCCAGGCATGTCATGAAGACACATTTCCATTGTTATCAATAGCTTATGTTTTGCCCTCTAGTACCCAGACAATTCATTGGTGAATCGTTTAGAAATATACAGATTTGCAGGGAGAAGGAAAAGCATCCACAGCTCTGGGAGGATGTTTCTCATATTGATGGGTAAGAAGAATCATCACTTTCTTTTATTAGATAAAGAGTATGATCGGGAAGAATCAGCATCATGCATTGGATGTTCCTCACGTTGATACATGTCAACTCGGATTCCTTTACCTGCAGGGCGTTGATTGTTAACATTGGTGATATGTTGGAAAGGTGGACCAATTGTATTTTCCGGTAACTGTCTTTCCTATATGCAACCGTATTCATTAAGAATGCTTTGGCTATTGTCAAATATGTCCATCTTTCAATCTACTGTTCCCTTGTCTGTTTAACATACATCCTTGATGTGAAATCACAAGTACTATGTTCCTCCGCCTTTTTATGATGCTTTTTTTTTTTTTTTCCCATTTTGCAGATCAACTCTACATCGAGTCCTTGTTATTGGAAAGGAACGCTATTCTGTAATTACTGACTCTGTGTTCATGGGGCTCACTGTTGTTCTCTAGTTGGTCTATTGTTGGATTAGTACTTGACTAAATTTCATTCACATCATACTTAGACCTAAAGAGAACACAAAAAATAATTAAACCTATTTTAATGAAAAAATATATGGCTTCTCTCTCTTCATGAGAATACACCAACAGCGGGCAAAATATGACAAAAGTTTTGTGCTCTTTCACTAACTGTAGTGTAATATTCTGCTGACAAAGATACAAATGTCTCAGGTTGCCTTCTTTCTTGATCCTAACTATGACTGTGTGGTAGAGTGCTTGGAAAGCTGCTGCAGCAAGACATCTCCTCCGAGGTCTCTCTCTCTCTCTCTCTCTCTCTCTCTCTCTCTCTCTCTCTCTCTCTCNACTCGGGCGCTCTCCCTTGCCCCCACTCTTTCCCCCTCTTCTCAAGCAAAAGATATTCACACACACACACACACACACACACACGCATACGCATACACACACACACAGACACAATAGTGGGAAATCATTTTTCTGAGAGACAAGAGAAACTGCATCCACTGAAATGTATAAATAGCAATGCACATAGATCATATGAAATCAGGCAGGAAAGAAAAAGGAAAAGGCAAAATCGAACGAAAAAACATTTATGGGCATGGCATGGCAACCGTCCAGTAGAAACATCCTAGACTGAATCATGTTTACGACAATTGCAAAAAAGCAAAATTAATATGTAAATTTCAGATGAATTCTAAATTGACTATTTTCTCTATATTCAAGACATTTTGCTGAGAATTTTGCCAGTTTCGAGATTCCAGAAATATTTGCTGTAGCAAGTGTTCTGTTCTGCTTAGTAGTTCCTTTTTGACAAGCTGTCTTGCAGGTTCCCTCCTATCCGCAGCGGTGACTACCTCAGGGAGCGATTAAGAGTTTCATACTCATCTAAATAAGAAGCCGATTTAGTTTGACAGTGAATGTGACTGATGAACTTGTTACTTGTTAGTTGTCAGAATATTATACATTTGTGTTCAAAATGTCATAGAATTTATATAAAATCGAAGGTGAACTATCTTTGTATGTTAGGCACAAAATTCTCTTCCTAACCAACTGGTACACATTGAATAAATACTGTGTGTACTACCAGATTATCTATTGGGAAGATTCTGTCGTTCCAAGATGTATACTGCTGAATCGAATTGCTAAGGTGTCTGTAATTACTAATTGGTCAGGTTCAAGTCCAAGTTGATTGCAGTAAATATGCATGTTTTCTGTTTTTCTTCCAAAAATAATGATAAGGAACTGAATTTCACTCTTTCAGTTTTGAAATGAATGACTCGTAGCAATATGCAAACTGTTTTGAGAGGTCCTTGAAAGGCATAGCTCAGCTACTCCGACCTTTTTTTTAAAATAAATAAATAAATAAATTCAGCTTGAGAAGTGAAGCAATTAAGCTTCAAATTTAAGCCATCCATGTTAAAAGATCGTAATATAATTTATTATTTAAATCACAGTATATAATAAAATTTTAAGACATAAATTATATATATAAAGTATTTTACATATAATAAGCTGGACCGCTCGAGGATGGTAGAGCGGTGCGGCAAGAGAGAGTATGGTAGAAGAGGTGGACACAGCAGAAAAAAAAAAAAAAGGACGGTGAAATTNGTTTATGGTTTTTAAGAATTGATAAACAGAAAAAAATATTCTTTTATTGGATTTTTTTTGCAAATAGCCCCTTCACAAAATTTTATTTTAAAATTAACTCTATCAAAAATTTATTTGTAAAAATGGTCCTGTCCCTACCACGCAAGCGTTACGTCAGCGCCACGCCGGCGGGGCAGGACTTTAAGTTGAACACGGTGAATAGTTCACCGTGTCCAATACAAATATCATATTGGACACGATGAATCATTCACCGTGTTCAACTTAAAGTCCTGCCCCGCCCGCGTGGTACTGACGTGGCGCTTGCGTGGCAGGGACAGAACCATTTTTGTAAATAAATTTTTGACAGGGCTAATTTTAAAATAAAATTTTATCATAGGACTATTTGCAAAAAAAAAAGCCCTCCTTTTAATTAAAAATATATTTTAAAATTAAAAAATATATACGGATATTCGTGGTCTATAATTTAACTTATACTCACATATTTTTTTATTCATAATCTTTTTAAATAAAAAGATTAGTACTTGTATACGTAAATTTGAGGGTACCACTGTAAAAATTTCCAGTTCTAACTTCTAATAAGAACTGAGATGAAAACCAGGTTGCGACCGTAAGTGAGTTGGATCTTCCCCCAATGGATTGGTCAGCGGCGAGCCGAAGTCGGTGGAGGAAGCGAACACAACGGAGCAAACCCCTCCTCTTCCTCCTCTCCTTCCTCCCCCTCTCCCTTCTCCTCCTCTTCCTCTTCCTTCTCACCTCCTCCTATTCCTCTCTCCTCCGATCCCTCCTCCCCTTCTCCTCCCCTCGCCAAACCCTAGATCACCAATGCGGCGCCGGCGGAGGCGGAGCACTCTCCGGCGAGCGGTTCCTATGGTACGCCCCCCACAGCGGTTTCAGCAATCAGGTCGGGGAGCTCAAGAACGCCGCCGTCGTCGCCGCCATCCTCAACCGCACCCTCGTCGTTCCCCCGGTGCTCGACCACCACGCCGTCGCCCTCGGCAGTTGCCCTAAGTTCAGGGTCTCCGCCCCCGCCGAGCTCCGCGCCGCCGTGTGGGATCACATCATGGACCTGATCCGAGATCGGAGGTGAGCGGCCTCGTCAACTTCTTGTGTTGCTTAATTGTTTCGATTATGATATGCTTTTTATCTTTTGGAAGTGTGATGGGAGTAGCTAATTAAGTTGAATCGATGAGAGATATGGCCACGGTCATTATAATCAGTTTAGATGCTAGGAAAATCAATTGCCATTCGTTTACGTAGTCCATGATTTTGATAAAGGATTGTGGGAATTCTCATGATTCATATATGAGTTTGTTCGCGAAGATTGCATGCCTGCCTCTCTCTAGCAGGTTTTTCATCGAGTGCACTCAAATCGGCAATGACGGTTTAGGAGACTTTGTTTGCATTATGAATTACTTAGCATGACTCGTAGGTGATATCTGATTCATGTGTCACTTTTTGTGATGCCGAGGTCAAAGCAAGTGCAAAGTTTAGTGTGGTTCTATAGCCAAGCGTGAAAACTTTTCTTTAAGCAGTTATTTTTTATCATTGGCAAAAATTTCTATGCTTAAACAATGAGAGTAAGCTTTCTCCACTGAGGTACAGAAATGTCCGCCCATGTCAGTTTCATTTTTCCAGATTAAAAATATATGTTCTGCATGATACTTGGTGTTAGTTGATGCTTTTAAGAAAGTTGCATGTTGAAACTTGAGAGGCCTTCAGCGAAGGACTATTGTATTTTCACTACTTAAGAGATGGCCTCTCGAGTAAATGATTTTATTTTGTAGTCTCGTGGTGAGCGTTTAGTTATTAGCAATTCTGTTGGAGGAGAATGTAAGTTTATGACTGACGTTCTTATTTGATGAGGTCAATCCCTTGCAAGTGCACTGATATGGTACTTCTTAAGTTGTCTTAATCCTTAACTAACATGTTCCTTAGTAAATATTGGTTCTGTTTAGATTTTTCTACTTTTCTGTTGTGAAACATGAACAACAAATTATCAAATATTGTAGCTTTTTTATCTTTCCATTTTGCGAAATATATTTTATTTCTTGTTTTGTATTCCAGGTATGTATCAATGGCTGATATTGTTGATATATCTTCAATATCATCAACTGTGGTTAAAACGATTGATTTTAGGGTATTTGCTTCAATGTGGTGTGGCCTAAATATGGAAAAAGCTTGTTTCGGTGACTTATGTTGTGCTGTGTCGGGTTCTGGCTCTTTATCAGGCAACTTTGATCAGTGTAGATCATTGTTATCTGGTCTGCATGGTAATGTCGACCACTGTGTATATACTGTAGAAGAGGACTGTCGAACAACAGTCTGGACATACCAACAAAATAGTGATGGGGCTTTAGACTCTTTTCAGCCTGACAAAGAGTTGCAGAAGAAGAAGAAAATTTCTTATATTAGAAAGCGTAGAGATATTCACAAGGCTTTTGGGCCCGGTTCAGAAGCCGAAACATCCTCTGTTTTGGCTTTTGGAACCCTTTTCTCGGGACCATACAAGGGTTCTGAGCTTTACATTGACATCCATGAATCACCAAAAGACTCGAGGATTCAGTCGTTGCTTAAACAGATCGAATTCCTTCCATTTGTATCAGAAATTATGGCTGCAGGAAAGGATTTTGCTGCGAGTATAAAGAAGCCATTTCTTTGTGCCCAACTTAGGTTATTAGATGGACAGTTCAAGAACCATTGGAAAACTACTTTTTCTGAACTAAAGCAGAAGCTGCTGTCTCTTCAATCAGAAGCCAAGGAGAACCAGCTGAATGGTCCAATTCACATCTTCATCATGACGGATCTTCCTAGGGCAAACTGGACCCAAACTTACCTGGGGGAAATTGAGAAAAACGAGCAGTACAAGTTGTATACCCTTCAAGAAAGTGATGATTTAGTATTGAAAGCCGCTGAGAGGCTCATGGCTTCGGAACATGGCTTGAAATCTGGTTTCCTTCCTAGAATTGTTGATGGAAATAATGAGAAAAGGATTTGTGATCCATCATCTTTGCCGGATATTTTGTTATATGTGGAAGAATCTGCATGTAGTTGTGCGTCGTTAGGGTTTGTGGGGACTGCTGGATCAACTATAGCAACAAGCATAGAGCTTATGAGAAGAAACAATGCCTGTAAATCATAAACTGGTGTTTTCCCTGCCTTGTTTGTCCGAGTGCTTTAGGCAGAGCAAGAGAGTTCAGTTCTCTCCTTCAAAAAGGGTTGTCACGAAGATATAATTTAATGGTTCACAATGTCAGGGCTGATTATGCTAATCATGAAGTGGGCAATTTTCGATTATTTGGTGATGCTCATGTCAGAAACTGCCTGAGAGTGTACATCAGCATAGCACTTCATGCTGAAGAGCTGACCGAGATATTCGCTTCTGGCGGAACTGATTAGAGTCATTATTCTGCTAATTGATTGGGTGTGGTCATCTGCTTTAGAAATATTGCGCAGCTAGGGAGTCTGTGGATTATTTCTTCATTCTTTATCTCATGTTTAGATATTAATAAGTTTTCTTGGTCGCCAGAAAGATAATTTGTTATGGATAATATTTCATTTTTGAGTACATCCATCACAACTAAGATTATTTTACGAACTTCATTCTACATCTTACATGTTTTTGTGGTGAAAGTCAATATTATGCTTACATTTACAATTTTGATACGGGCAACCCGAGTTACGTTATTTTGATTCGCTTTACCTTAACTCATGGGGCTCATACTTCGCCGCTTCGGCCGAGAGCTCACTTCCATCATCATCATCTCTGTTATGCAGCGGTAAGGTGAATTGTATCTGGGGTCATTTAGAAGAATTAATTAATTGCTCGATTGAAAAATACAACACGGCGTACACGTGATTAAAGAGTCCAAGATATTTTCATTTTCTTTTTCGATTACCAAAAGCGTTTCTCTCTTCCTTCCGCCCCGAAAAAAAGAAATAAAAAAAAAAAAGGAATTCTTCAGTGTACGGGGTCAACAAAAGGAGGCGACTACGGGATTTTGGTTTTTAGTGATGTCGAGTGCCCAGCAGGACCCATACGTCTCCCACGATAATCTCGACGGTCCGCTTCGGAACATCGGACGGTCGAGATCGCACCACGGCCCCCGAGCTCAAACTATACGCGTAAAGCGCCTATTTATTGAGTCCCCACGCTCCATTTTCTCCTTCTCTCTCCTCGAAATCGCGAAGCCTTTTATCTCCGTCGATTTCTCGCTTCGTCGCCTCCGCCGCACCAATTCGATCCCCAAATTGGGCTAGGGTTTCGTCTCCCGACCTCGAATTAGGTAAATTCATCAAATGATTTCGTGATCTCTCTATTTTCTAGTGTCCCAAACTGGTTTCCGATTATTTTTTTGTTTGGAAGTTGTTGGAAAAGATCGACTTTTGTGTGCTTTGGGAAGATTTATTTGATGAATATGTCGTTTTTTTTTTTTTGTTGGAGCGAACAAAAAACGACGGTTTCTTTATTATCTTACACATTTGTTTCCAAATTTTTATTTTTTTTCCAATCGAATAAATTCATGCAGGTTCGTAAAAATCGATCTCCCCCAAGTCCGATCTAGGTTTCTACAAACTTGAAACTTATTTTGTGGGAAGTACTTAGACGATTTTGTTTTCTTTGAAGGAATTCACTGGTGATTGTTAGGAGAAGCAGGAAAAGCCGAAAAGTGTAGTGTTTATTTTAATTTCTATGTAGTTGTAGACCGTTGCCATAGATTTTAACAAGAGTTAGGTTAGTTTTTCTTTTCCCCCTCTTTCTATGAAGTATTTTGGAGTTATGCTTTAAAACTCCTAAAAACGGAAACTTTCTTTTGGTTCATAGCAAATAGCCTTGTTGTTAGACATTATTGCATTCAAACACCACCAAGTAGGTTTGGGACATTTGTTTTCAGAGAATTTAGTACTTATGATTTGGTAAAAATATGGTTTCTTTCTTTATTAAAATTCTCTTTGTTAACATTTATAGGCAATAAAATATCTAGACAAGAAAAGTTCACCATAAAGTTGTGATCATGTTTGGGCGCGCTCAGAGGAAAAGTGACAACACCAAGTATTATGAGATTCTCGGTGTGCCAAAGACTGCAAGCCAAGATGAACTTAAGAAGGCTTATAGGAGAGCCGCTATAAAGAACCACCCTGACAAGGGTGGCGATCCAGAGAAGGTGAACCAATTTATCTGATATTTGCACCATTTTTTGTTTTTATTGGATTATCAATAGTGTCTATGCAGTTTTCTTAGTCCTATTTATAGGTGTAACTTATGATGTTTGATGTACCTCGACGTGACGACTTGTTTCCTATTTGTTGTCGCTGTCAAATAGTTTAAAGAGTTGGCTCAAGCATATGAGGTTCTTAGTGATCCAGAAAAGAGGGAGATTTATGATCAATATGGGGAAGATGCGCTTAAAGAGGGAATGGGAGGAGGCAGCGCTTCACACAATCCATTTGATATATTTGAGCAATTCTTTGGTGGTGGTTCTTTTGGTGGTGGTAGGGATAATCTGATATGTCTTTTTTTTTCTCCTTTTCTTATTCCTATTTTTAAGATCATTCATTTACATTTTCTTGCTGTCTCAATGAAAGGTGGTAGTTCCAGAGGTCACAGGCAAAGAAAAGGCGAAGAAGTAGTTCATTCGCTGAAGGTTTCTTTGGAGGACTTGTATAATGGTACATCTAAGAAGCTTTCCTTGTCAAGAAACGTGCTGTGCCCTAAGTGCAAAGGGTACGTTACTGCAAATTTTGTTCCATTATTTGAGTTAAGAAAACAATCATCTGCTTTTGGTTTAGGAACCTATAAGGTTTCTGTGCATTTATCTTTTGGTGGATTATGCATGTGCATAGAATACTAATGATTCCATCAGCTCGATCTTTAATGTTGATGATGCCCTTATCCATATTTAAATGTCATCATAAAAGTTCTTCAACAAGTAGTTGATTTTGATTCATATTTTCAATTTTGAACATAAATGAAGAGCTGCTCTTGGTGTGAATTGCGTAAGCCATTCCTTTCTAAGATTGGGATGAAAATTGAGTTAAACTCACGGGATCATGCATTAAGCTCTGATGGTTACCTTTTGGATATGAATGTGCCTGTGCAATTACTAGTAAGTGCTTGTTGATGTTTTTTTTTTCTTTCTTTTTTCCCTTTTAGTTAGCAAAACATTTAATTGCAAGAACAAGATTTGACACGTCATGTTTCCATCCGTTACTTTGGTAGGTAACCATTGCATTCGTGAATATCGAGGTATCTAGTAATCCGGTTTAAATAAGAGCCTAACGCAACAATCTAAACTAAACAAACATCCTTCAGGATTAAGTTTGCGTGATGTGGTTGACTATTGGTGCTAGTCATTTTTTTCTCCAATCCTCGATATTTTGGACAAATTATTGCAGTCAACTAAAACACTTTTTTAGTTCCTTTTCTACTGCTAGATCAAGTCCTGAGGTTTGGTAAACGAGGTTGACTTAGTAACAAAGTTTTGTTAGATTGTAAAAAGTTGTGCGTAGACGTCTTCTCAGCATTTAAGTTTCCTCTATTCTTTGCTTCTAATTAGCTACTATGCGCTTCATTAGCAGGACACTAATTCCTTTTTTACGAGGCTCTATACTATGTTTAGGTCTGGTTATGAAGCAATTTGATGACAGTGTTCTCCCCTGTTGTTCCTTCCAAGTGACTTTTAATTCCCCGTTTTACTAGTCTCTCTCAGTTCTTATGTTTCTTGCTACATTCATTAATATTCAGAAAAGGTTCGAAAAGTGGTGCATCAGGAAGATGCTTCGGATGCCAAGGTTCAGGAGTGAGGACAGTGACTAGACAGATAGGACTAGGCATGATCCAACAGATGCAACATGTTTGCCCAGAGTGCAGAGGCTCAGGTTAGTTTCGTGCAGTGCTTTGTACCAATTTTTGGTTTGGTTCTACTCATTTCTTCTTCTTTTTTTCCCTTTGGTTCCTTCGCCATCTCCCAATTATGTTGTTGTTATGCAGGCGAGGTCATCAGCGACAAAGACAAGTGCCCAAACTGCAAGGGTAACAAAGTCGTTCAGGAGAAGAAGGTGTTGGAGGTTCATGTCGAGAAGGGGATGCAGCATGGCCAGAAGATTGTATTCCAAGGAGAAGCTGATGAAGCTGTGAGTACTTGTCGACCCGACCCTTGCTTTAATTCTTTGTTGCAATTGTTAGCTTTGAGCTATTTCTAATTAGTTTTTATTTTTTGGGGGGGAGGCTAATTCTTTCGGTTTTGTTATATGTTTCTATGTTGGATCAATGTTGGCTTGTATTTTCAGTCGTTAACACTACTACAATTATTGCAGCCTGATACAGTAACAGGAGATATAGTAATTGTCTTGCAAGTTAAAGAGCACCCTAAATTTAAGAGGAAGTATGATGACCTCTACATCGACCATACACTCAGCCTGACAGAGGCACTTTGCGGTTTCCAATTCACTCTCATCCATCTTGATGGCCGACAGCTGCTAATCAAGTCGAATCCTGGGGAAGTCATTAAGCCAGGTATACTTTCCTATCAATTTGCTTCTCTATCCTCTACCAACATGTAAACAAATTTGCTGATTCTACTTTTGTACCCTCCGACTCTGACACACTTTAAAATTTAGGTCAATACAAGGCGATCGATGACGAGGGCATGCCCCACCACGGCCGGCCGTTCATGAAGGGCCGCCTCTACGTCCAATTCAACGTCGAGCTCCCTGACTCAGGGATGCTCTCTCTTGATCAGTGCCGTGCACTGGAGAAGATTCTGCCGCGTAGGCCCGGCAGCAGCCAACTGTCGGATGCAGCGCTACAGAATTGCGAGGAGACGACCATGTACGACGTGGATATTGAAGTGGAGATGAGGCGCAGACGGTTAGAACAGCAGCAGCAGGAAGCATACGATGAAGACGAGGATGCAGCTCCAAGGGTTCAATGCGCCCAGCAATAGAGTTCTCTTGCACGCACCCTATTCAGCTCGCCTTTGTTGCTGCTGCTGCTGCTGCTGCTGCTGCAGGTACTGTGTTAGTTGTACCCCGGTATGTTTCGTACTCTTTTTAAATGGCAGGCACTGCTTTCTTTTAGCCTTGAAGGATTCTTTTTGTTGCTTTTGATACTAGCGCCCAAATTCTGGGTTCTTTTCATTGTGTTTGTTCACGGATCTACGGTTGGTAGTGTGTTGAACTTACTATTATCATTGTTACTAAGATCATTATTATTGGTCTTACTATTATCATTCTTACTAAGATCATTATTATTGGGCGCTCTTTTTATTAAAAAGAAAAGAAAAATCTAGCGACTGATATCTGTTATTTTATTATTATTATTTTATGAAAATACTTTTGGCTAATACCTGCGCAGCAGAAATTAGGGTTCTATTTGGGATAAAAGATCGAGCCCAATAGAAGCTTTAGCTCAGCCCAATAACAAATAGGATTCGGTCTCGCCCAAGGAACTAGTGGACCAAACCTGTGCACAGGAGGGGGCGATGCGGTGTAAATCTGTGCACTGGGCCCAGTGAGAAGAGTCCAGTAGTGGGCCCAATGGGTTATCTAATAAGGTTTTTTTCTCAGCCTTGAGACTCACTAATTGGTGAAGGACCTATCTGGATTATTTCATTTTTAACATTGGGAGGAGGCTTAGGCTTAGTTTGGTATTGAGGTTTATTTGATGCTATTAAATAAAATGGAGTTAGGAGAAAAGTATTTAGGGATATATTTTTACGTTCCCCGATTGGACCGTAAAAAATATATTATAACTGATTCATTGTGATATGCGGAACGCGATATTACGTTCGGAAACAAACAGAGTATTTTTCTATCGTACTTTTTCAATACATGCAACGTAATCTTTCCGCAATCTCAAACTTTATGCAATTTTGACTTTATGATATCGATAATAATGGGTGCGCCTGGTTCACCATATCAGCTATGAGCTGCCTAGGTTCAACCACTATAATTTTTAAATTATGTAAAGATTACGATGGTAATGATTTGGTGGTCCACGGCTGATGTGTCGTACCAGATCTATATGAATGCCCGGCATGTAGCATCAGTTTCCTTGGCTTACGAGAGAAATTACTGCATGCACTTGGTGCACCGAGTTCTACACATAAAATCACGAATGTGGATTCTCGAGATTACAATTTAATTCGGCACAACGGCCAACAAGTTATAATGCGCACTTATTATTAGTAGTGCTTATCAAACGAGCAATGTTTAGAACTATTTTGATATTTGGATAATAAGTTTTCAAAGCTTGTAAGCTTCATAGATGGACTCGTCGATTTAGCAGATTACGTTTGTCAAACTAAAATTTAATTTTAACATACAAATCATCTTACATTAATTACGGTGCATAGGTCAAAGCTTACGGATTACCCCGACCAGAATTGAAAACTTTCTATTTATGGTTGAAAACGAGAGTAGCCAAAATAATAGACTTATTAATTAACGGCTAGTTTTGGGCTCGTGCAAAGCCCAATAAACTCTAGCCCGGCTCAATGAGACCATGGTCCGAGCCTAGCCCAACTATGCCACGCATTCTCCTCTGAACGTTTCCTCTTTCGCAGAAAATGGTGCATGCACTTGGTTTACCACGTCAGTAGTGGTGCACCAGAGATCCAAGTGTGGGAACAACGCAAAAACGTAGTAATGAAAGAAAATATAGTTTTTTTTTTTTTTTGATGATATTAGAATAACTGGATCGTATATAGTTCAAGTTAGCGATCAAAGCAATCAAAGTTTTTATTTACCGAGTTATATATGAAAGGACCATGCAACCTAAATCCCTTCATCTATTACTTCACTAAATTTGAAACTTTAAAAATAAAAAGGTAAAACCAAAAGCAAAAGGAAAACACTTATTAATGGAACACAACCAATGACATTTATGTTGCTTGGGCTTTTATGGCAAGGAAGATCCATATGCAATGAGTTAGGTCAGGATCCTTTGCAATAAGAATCACCCAACATTGATTGATTGGATCAGATCAAAACTTGAGGGTTTTGTCATGGGGCCCTTACTTTTGTGGACAATTTGGATCGTTGGCCCTCCTCTTTTTTTTTTTTTTTGAGAGAGATAGGTAGCATGCTACCCGCTTCGTTTATTTTATTTAGAAATAAACTTAGCTGGAAATGTGAATCAACTAGGATTCGAACTTGGGTCTCGGATACCAACTTCCAAGCCCTTTGCCACTTGCTCTAGGGATCGTTGGCCCTCCTTTGGTTCGAAAATAAAGAGGGGAATAAGCACTTGTTCCTTTCTTTATTCCTTCTTTTGTTCCCAAATGTTGTATTTAGTAGTTAAGAACAGTAGTTCTCGGATTCTTAAAATAAACTGATATAAGACTGAAACAGCAGTTCCAGCATTTTCCCTGAAACAAACTTGTTCCCAAGTGGAAACAAGATTAATTCAAATTTAAATTTAGTTTTAATTACAGTATTAAATCATTAATTAATCTAATCAATATATTTAAAAATAATTATTCATTACTTAAATAAAAAAGTAATTAATTAATTTATTATTTCTAATTAATTAGCTAATTAATTATTAATAATTTTATGTGTTTATTCATAAACTAATATTTATATTAATCAACCATTAATATTTCTTTTAATATAATTAATTTTTTTACTAGTTATATAACTAAAATAATTTACCAACTAAGTAAAAAGTTAAATTATACTTTATATTTAATTAATTAATTAATATATTCTTTTTGTCTTATACAATATTCATAGCTAATAAATTTATTAACTTATTAAAATATTTTTAATTAATATTTTGTCATTAATTAATTAGATAAAATATTTTTTATTTAAAATTATAACTCTTATTCATCTTGTTCTTATCTTATTCCCAAAAACAACTGAGTTTTTATCCAAACGCAAAATTAGTCTAGTTCTTGTTTATATCTGAACTTGTATCTATTCCTGAAATAAACAGTTTTTACTTATATTTGAGCCAAACACTGTCAAATATGTAGAGGGAATGTATGTGAAGTTTTTTGGGAGGACCATACCATTACGATTTAAGACACCAACCTTAGATCTGCAAGAAATGTGTGCAAATAAGTGGATTCGGTCCAACTACCACTTAATAAATGTCACTGTTCTTGGTTTCAGATTTCGAGCTATTTTGGCCGGTGAGTTATTACAAAATTTTTATTGAAATATAGCTTTTCTGAGAGGCACCATAAATCTTTTGTTAAAGTCTCTGCATCAATTGCTTACTACACTACTAAGTAAAAGACCTTCAAAATGGAGCTTCGGTTTGTTTTTGAGTTTTTGAAGCCTCATGTTATTAGCTTTTAGTTTTTTTTTTTTTGAGAATTAGATAGCGAGCTATCTGTTTCATTTATTAAGAAAATGAATCAGACTTACATAATGGAAGCAGCCAGGACTTCCGAAAGAGGGGAGCGAGATGGGCGAGACGAAACAAAAGACGAACAAAAAAAAACTAAATCGGAAAAAAAATGAAGCACAGGAGAAAGGAAGAGCTACCACCACTACTACGACTACTACAACTAGGGGTGTAAACGAGCCGAACACGAGGCGGAGCTAGGGTCGGCTCGTGTTCGGCTCGTTTATTAGACGAAGCCGAACATCGAGCTGCTCAGTTAAAGTATCGAGCTGAAAAATTCAGCTCTCGTGTTCGGCTCGTTTATTAACGAGCCGAACACGAGCTGGCTCACGAGCTGGCGAACGAACAATAAATTAAAAAGAAAAATTAGATTAAATATATATAAATAATTTATAAAATCTTATCTATTAGACTTTGATCTAATAGTTTGAAACTTTACATATAAATCAGTCTTTTTAATAATTAATCGCATTTTATATTTTATTTTGTAAAATTAAATAATAAAATATATTATATCATAATATTTATTTTTATATAAAAGTATAAAATTAAATAAATTATATAAATATAAAATATATGTATTCGAGCTGTTATCGAGCCGAACACGAACGAGCTGACCCCAGCTCGTGTTCGGCTCGTTTATTAAACGAGCTGAAAAATCAAGCTCGTGTTTGGCTCGTTTACTAAACGAGCGAGCCGATCTCGAGCTCATTTCGAGCCGAACACGAGCTGGCTCACGAACAGCGAGCTGGATTGCCACCCCTAACTACAACCACCACTACTACAACTGCTACTAATACTACTACTACTACTACTACTACTACAACTGTTATTAGCTTTTAGTTACAACAAAATTTTTGATAGATAGATACCAAACATGCATTACTATAATATGATTTTGATAATTGAACCATAATTGGTTTGAAAACCTATACTTTGGTTGGATTCACAATCTCCTAACAAGGTGATAGTTGTATTCCAACTACAACTGGGAAAAGGCTCTAAACTAGAAGTTTCTATATCTTGTGTAGCTACCAACCACAAACCACAAGTTTTTTGTTTTTTATTTCTGTTCTGTTTGAGAAAAGTTCACAAGCAAAAAAGTTGACCCAAACCTTTGTTTTGCAGGCGATGTTCATTTCGCACATCTTTGGCATGTTACTTCAGATATAACCTTTTTTTTTTTTTGTTTTTTCCTTTTAATTATGATCTTTGCCCACATACCACTAAACTTCAAAATCCTACCCCAAGGAACTTCCAAATTGACCCCCAACAACAGCGTGACCCGTTTGGTTCAACGTAAAATCGTAAAAAATAATATTTTATGTAAAAACATTAGTGGAAAGTTTTTTCACGTCTTATAGTATTTAATTTGTAGGAAAAATATAATTTTTCATCAATATTTATTTAGTTAGAAAGAAAAATAATTCGCATTTGTTTGGTTTGGTAAAAAAAAAGAGAATGAAAAAAGTTTTATGCAGCTTGAATTTTCGTTTTCTGCTGAAAAATAACGTAAAGTAAAAACTTCAATTTTTTTTTTTTTTAATTCGTAAAACGTCGAACCAAAAAAGCGAAAAAGTATTTCTTATACTGAAAATAATTTTTCTCGCCTGTAAACTTCAAAACTCTACTCCAAGGAATAGGAGAGATGCCAATCCAACCACATAAGACAAGGTACGATGGCACAAGTTACTGTTTTATTTTGGAATACTCAATAATTAACGACATTGCGTAGTACGCTATTTTCTTTTGGAGTACTCAATAATTAATACCACAGCCATGTTGGACAATTCGATTCCTTTCTCTCTATTCTAAATTATGAGTCTAAAATTTGCGATAGGAATAGACAATTTGCGAATTAAGAAATCTCAGCACGATCAATTGATTGGTTAGCACATTAAATACTTTTTCCTCCTTTGGGTGTATTAGCCCACCAAAAGTTTTTTTTTTTTTTTTTTTGAGAAATACTTCTATACATCGGCCAATTTAAATCCGGCCATTCAATTTTAAGGTTAAGATTGACTTTTACACAATGGTAACCTGCTCAACAGGTTACCAATCAATCATAAAGATAATATTTGAAACTATGCATTAGTCAATTACCAAATTTAATAATATCCAACAAATCTTCATTTCCTAATTTAATTTTGTTACTTACCAACTTAGATAATGGCTAATTTCATAAGTGATAAATCTTCATAAATTCGAATTTAAATTTTAACTTGAGTTTAAACTTTGTATTTATAATATTTAAATTTTAGAAAGAAAAATTTATATTTAAACGAGTAAACATTTCAATTCAAATTGTCAATTTATTATTTATTTAAAATAAAAGATTTCTACATTTTAAAGTAAGTTGAAATTGTTAATTCAATATTGAAAAACAGCATTAAATTTCAAAAATAATGATCAAATTTAAATTATAAATTTCGATTTAATTTATATTATACTTAAAAAATAAATTTTGTTAACTATTTAAACATAAAGTTTTGATGTTTGAAAATTAATTTTAAATTATAAATTACTAAATTTATGGCTCAAATGCGATCATAAATTTTTATTAAAATCCGCTTTAAAAATGGATAATTTAATTAAAAATTTATTATCTCCATGATTTAAGGGTAGTATGCAAAACTTTCCAATATTAGTTATTTAATTTTTTATATTAGCTCTTTTTTTTCCAAAAAAACTCCTAAATCACATACCTGGTGACCGGTACTTCTTGTGCAATAGCAGGTCACCTTTTTTTATGCATAAATCTTAACCCTTCATTGATTAAAAATAAACGGCTAAGATTACAACGGAGTATTGAAGCATTGCTCATAAGTATAATAAGTAAACAGATTTAAGTTCTTCTTTTCTCTCTATGATAACGATCATGCGAAGAATTTTGAATTGCATGTAATGGTGATATTTAATGTGAGGTTGAAATTCCGCGCACTTTATACTGTGCAGGCCGCCTCATCTGTTGTAAAGTAACATATGAGAGAATGCACCGACTGTCCCTAGAGCAAGTGGCAAAGGGCTTGGTGGTTGATATCCGAGGTCTCAAGTTCAAATTCTAATTGATTCACATTTCCAGCTAAGTTTATTTCTAAATAAAGTAAACGAATTAAATGGGTAGCATGCTACCTAGCTATCTCTCTCTCACAAAAAAAAAAAAAAAAAAAAAAAAAAAAAAAAAAAAAAACAACAACAACAACAACAACACATATGAGAGAATGCTATTTTAGTCTTTTATATAATTCTTTCATGTTTGAATTTGAGATTTTTTTTTTACTAGGTTAAATATATGAGTTTTAATTAAATAGAAGGAAATTTAATTAGAAATTAAAATTTGGTAATTATAATTTAAAGTTAAGACCTCCTGCAACTTTACTATATATGATTATGTATCTACTCCAACAACACAGATATTCTGTATAATGGATCAAATGAGAATGCGCATTGTTGGATGTGAAAAAATAAAAATAAAAAAAATAAAAAAAGGGCGAGAGAAAAGCTTTACTCTTTAAATCGAATTTTTAAGCCTTTAAGCCTCTAAAGTAAATCATAGATCAATACAAAAATTTACAAAGAGCAAGACAAAAAGTTGCCAATTTTTGTTTTGTCTCCATCATTGCCCGGATAGAAGAGGAAATTTTGCATGTGGAATATGCAATTTAACGTGCACATTTTATAAATCAAGCCCTATTCCTCTACTAAAGAAGCAAAATAGCACAAAGATACTTGAAAAGTGATTGAAAAGTTTGGATCTGATTGGCATTGAGTGAATTAAGTTGTTTGAATATACTCGTTACTGGATTTTGCATGTAAAATTTCATCAACGCAAGCAATTGTGGTGGTCAGGAGTGGAGATTGAAAACTGATTTTATAATGACCAAAACAAAATGGTGTGGTGAAATTAATTATGACATGAGTTGACTCAACAGTATTGTATTAATGTAAGAGACTTTATATTTTCTTTTTGAATATAATAGTAGCTAGAGTAATTAGCCTCAACAGTATCATTTTTGTATTGCATGTACACAAAAACCAATCACCCATATAGCACAAATGGTAAAAGACTTGATGATTGATATTCGAAATTCTAAATTTAAAAATCGGCCAAGTTAAGAAAATGGTTAGATCCTTATAAAATCAGGCTGAAAATTATTTTAGTCTTGAAAAATAAATTTTTAAGCATTTGGATGCTTGTAAATAGCTTTTTGTGTAAAATTATTTTACAATTTTACTTAAAAATTTTACTTTTTCATTTTTCCCTCTAAAAAGTCCGAAAATTGAAGTGGAAGGGGGGAAAAATAAAAATGCGGTGCAAGGCTTGGAGCACTCAAGCGGGTCCACAAATGCACGCCAGGCCTGGTGGACCACGTAAGAAGTGCAACTTGGTTTCCCATTGGACCGAGCATTATATATATATAAATATATGTATAAAATATTAATATTATATACAATAAATATAGCGTTAGATGTGCATAAAGCACAGTATAAAATATATTGAAAATACATATATTTAACTAAAAACTTGAAATAATTTATTATATAATCAAACAATGAAAGAAAAAACATAACATCAGAAAACTAAAATAATTTGTGATGCAAAATCTCTTTGTTTTACAACAAACTAAAAAAAAAAAAAATCGATAAATTTACTTGAAACCAAACAATCCTTGAACGTGGTCCCAAAAAGTTGTTGCAATCAACACAAATTGGAGAGGTAATTAATTAAGAGATATTAATTTCACGCACGTTTAGGTTGGAGCAAAATCTCTCACTTTCTTAGGGTTGGAGAAACACGATGCACGTGATCAGTAACTTATACTTATATCTGGACCAAACTTTTCACTAGATAATAAATCAAGCACACCATATATCCAACTTAATTAGATGCATATAATTGTAAAATATAGTAATTTGATTTCTTTTGAAGTGAGAATTTTAACAAAACATGATATATATTAATCCATCAACTAGCTGAGACAATAATCAACTGGTGTTTAATTACTCTTCCTTGATGTTGTCCTAGTTTAAGTTAATTCGGTGCAATATTTATTCTTTGTCAAATGATATTTAGTGAATCTAATCATATATTTGAATTATTTACTTACATAAAACGCAAAATGCGCTCTCATTTTTTTCACGTGGTTTTTAGAGGCAAACTCCTACCTTTTTTGTATGTGATGCAATGGAAATAATATCATTATCTAATGAGGACAAATGGCCCCTAAAGGCCTTGAGTGTTAAAAAAGTAAAATAAGCATTTTTTTCCTTGGAAGGTTGGAGATGGCACTATATCTGTTGTGGTTACGTGTCGTCCCATTCTACAAGAAGGGACAGTCAGTTATCGAAATTAAAGGACCTGCTCTAGCCTTTCTGCCCAATCAATAGGTTGGACTTGGGCTCGATCAACTTGCGCTGGACTTCAAACTAATAATTTACTGTCAAATCACTTTACTCGTTTCTTACAGATGCTGGACGGAAAGACCCGATGAGTTAGTATATATGGAGATTGACAATTCTAGTTAAAATCAAGTCTTCATTTGGTTAATTACTCCTCTGTAATAGAATCCTAGCTGCTGATAGAATGTGAAACCGAGGATGGCTTGAGGAGCAAGCTTGCGTCTTCTGTGCCAATGACTTGGAAACCTGTGACTATCTATTTTTTAACTGCGTGTATGTCAAATACCTTCTCCTCCGCGCAGATGGAGTAGAAATACTCCTCAAACCCTCGGAGGAGGCTCGAGAACTTTGGAGAAAGATTTTCAACCTAGAAGATACTGAGATGAGACAAAAGAGACTATTTCTACTGTCGGCTATTTGGTGGGTTGTCTGGACCGAAGCAGAACATTTTTATCTTCCAAGTGAGATCCCCTCCCCCAATCTTCTGCATTTGTTGGAACATGTGAAACTTTTTCTGACCAATTGGAGTAAATTCTGCAGAGCATAGTCTACTACTCATCTTACACCATTCTATTCTAGTTTGTTTATTTCTCATTCTTTTTCCTTTTTTTTTTTATTTTGTTTTCTCTTTTCTTTTCCCTCGGAAGTCTTGACTGCTTCTATCTTGAAAGCTTAGTTCATTTTGCTTAATAAATGAAGCGGATAGCTAGCTACATCTTTCTAAAAAAAAAAAAGAATTTTTTTTATTAATATAAGCTATTAAAAAAAACTAAAAATAGTGATTTAATATTTTGTATTTAACATTCTTTTTTGTGTGCGCAAGCGAGACATGTTCGCGAGTCGGAATTGGAGTTTAGCAAAACGTGATACATGAATCCATCGAGGAGAGGCAGCAGCTGGAACAACAATCAACTCATGTTTAGTAATTAGGTACAACATCTATTTTTTTTTCAAATGATTTTAATTAATATAATCATTTATTTGTTACTTAGGTAAAACGTAAAATATACTTTCTTTATTTTCACGTGGAGTTTAGAGGCAAATTCCTGCCTTTTTTATATGTGATGCAACGCAATATATACCATTCTCTAAAATGTAAAATAATTATTTTGTTTATTTAAATATAAGTTATTAAAAAACTAAAAATAAGGTGCAATGTTTTTTTTTTTTTTTTTCAAATGTTCTTTAATCAATCTATCACTCATTTTAATTATTCACTTAATTAATTGTTATGTGTTGGATTACAGCAAAAGTTCGGATTAAGTCAACAGACCCGTCGCATGCACAAAAATATATATGTCTATATATACAAAGCGTCAACAAAACCTAAGGTCTAATATATCACATTAATATTACATAATATGAATAAATGTTCTTCAAAAGCTTATATTGATTCGAATCTAGAACCTTATGCTCTGATATTGTATTAAATAATATGGAATAATTGTTATTTTCCAAAAATCTATTGGAGAATTAATGATGTTTATTAAAACGTAAAATACACTGTTTTTTTCATGTGGTATTTAGAGGCCAATTCCTGCCCTTTGTTAAGCGATGCAATAGAATATCATTATGTAAGTATGCAAAATAATGTTTTTTTTGTAACAAATATAAGCTATTAAATAATAATAATAATAATATTTTAATATTTTATATATTCCTTATTTTGTCTATCGAATAGAGACATGTTGACAACCGAAATTGGAATTTAGTGGAATTCAATATCAAAACATCGATCATGTGTTGATAATATTATAGAAAATAATAATTTTTTGCTAAGAACTTAAACTGTTTGTTAATTATATTTATGTTTTTATATTCAACAAATGATGAAAGGAAATAATGATGGAATATGCAAGAGAATAAGAGATTATTGGGTGATGGTCAGGGTGGCCCCTATGGGGACAAAACTTGTACGATAATATTTAGATTTTAATGGAATTCAATATCAACACCTCATGTGCTGATAATATTATAAAAAAAATTTTTTTTTTTCGCTAAAAACTTAAGCTGTGCTCATTAATTATATTATATTAATTTTTTTGGAAAAAAATAATAGAATATTCAATAGATCATTGGGGGATGGTGAGAGTGGCCCATGTGGGGACAAAATTTGTTCGACAATATTAGTGACAATATTAGTGAAAATTAGATTTTAGTGGAACTCAATATCAATACGACATGTGCTGATAATATTATAGAAATAATTAATTTTCTCTAAAAATTTAAGCTGCTTGTTAATTGTATTGATATTTTATATTCAACAAATAATTAAATAAAGGAAAAAATGATGGTTTATATTGAAGAGATCTTATTGGGTGTTGGTGGGGGTGGCGCATGCGGGGACAAAACTTGTATGAGCTAGACGACGGATTCTATCTGTTAGGTGGCAATTAATTCCATTTAATTAATCCATGGCGTTCATTTATGCAAGTCAAGCACCATGATTTTTTGTTTTTGGTTTTTTGTTTTATTATTATTATTTTAAAATTTGGTGGGGGTCCAAAATATAGACCCCTCATTGATTACTCCTTGGATCCTCCTCTCACTTTTGGAGGTTAAAACTATATTATCCATGTCATGATCATTGGCCCAGTTACTTCTTTTATTAGTGAATAATAGGTGAAAAATTAGGCTACAAAACCTATCGCATGCTTTAATTAGATCCCACTGTAGCTAAGCAAATCAGTGTGCTTTTGAACTTTAACGATAGGTCGACGTGAAGCTCTAGAAATTGATACCACGGACCCCTTAAGATGTTAACGAATCCGACCCGTTAAATCCCCACCTAATTAAATCCAAAGAATAACGCTACCTAACGTCACAAACACCTCATGGTCTGCTTTTTTTTTTTTCCCCCCATTTTTTTTAATTAAAAAATGGTATTAAGAATCTACGTGATGTGGTTATATATATATATATATATATACAAGACAAAAAAGCTCTTCCTGAGTTGTGTTCCGGTAGAGGAAAAGCATCAATCACACAAGCTGCGCGCCTCATGCAACGTAGCAACACTTTATACCACCTCCAATTAATTTATAAATTGCCATGCGTTGTACACGAAATATTTAAGCGTTTCCTTCACAAGCTGTTCATAATTGAGCTTCCTTTTGAAGCATCACTGGAAAGGGGTTTCTGGGACCAAATTAATTAAAATGTGAGATCTACAGTGCAGTACGTTATACATTTAGAGCAATGAAATATATATATATATATAACTGCTATTAAACATAATGGAAGTATTTGAAAATTTGACAAAATTACAAAATATATTTTCTAAAACTTTTAACGACGTGACGCGTCTTATTTCGAATTTGACGTGGAGCCACGGAGGCCTAGAGCTACTCACAGCTGGTAAATCAGACTCATATGTAGTGTGACATACGATAGTGCGAAAATGAGGCCTCTGTTTAGCCCCCACAAGAAATGCTAAATTAGTTAATCATTGTACGGAGAAGATATTCTCTTGTATTTTCTATATTGGCAAGTTACTGTTGCAGAGGGGAAAATGTGGCATTCGAAATAAGTGGTGGGTGGGGTAACCACATCGCTGAGCGAAGGCATAGAACTCGGATCCTCGAGACGGTTTGGTCGAAACTAGGGGTGCAAATGAATCCGTATTGATAGAGCTCCTGTAATACATCTGTCCGGAGCGAAGTAACTATAAGTTGAAGTCGAAAAACAAAAAATAATAATTATTCGTTCTGAATTCGCCTAAATTAGCTAAGAAAAACGAGTGGGCGGAGGGAGACTCCCCCTTTTCCTAATATGTTCCCATCAGTTTAAAACCTATTCCCATCATTATTTGTCACAAAACGGAACAGTAAACAAAAGTAAATAAAATATAATAAAATTCTAAAAATGCACAAGGAAGGCCAAAAAAAAAAAAAGCATAAAATATGCCAATAATTTTCCCTTCATGTTTTTTTCTTCACTACAAAAAGTACATGGAGGACATAAATCTGACATGAACTAGCCCTAAGTTTATTTATTTACGGAAAATTAAGTTTCAACACTCTTTGTATAGCATAGAGGGAGTTTATCATTCTATTACTTAAAGAGTGTTTAACGTTTTACCCTTCTTTGACTTCTATTTCAGTTTCTAATAAAATCTTGCCGATATAGAGGAGGGACACTTTAGTTCATTTAAAAAGTTTATTTTATTGAAGACTTAAATAAAAATTATAAAACAAATATTTTTTTTATCAGTATATTTTTACCCAAAAACCTAAAATAGAAAACATAACTCCTTACTTTACTATGCGCTTTATTATTATTATTATTGTCTTTTTATTAATAGTCCTTTTGGAAAGTACTTTTAGCTACATAATGTTGTACTATCAATAAAATAATTAATATTGTATATATATTAAAAAATATTGTCGATACATTCTTTTTAGAGGATGTATATCTTACATCTATAATTTAAACTTTTAAAATATTCTATTGAAGTTTTTAGTTAAAAAAAATTAATAAGACAAATGGATTAATATAGTTCATAAAGAATTTATAGGCGTAAGTTTTACATTTATTTATATGGTGTATGAATAGCACTGTTTATTTCTATTATATCATTAGGATTACGAGGCATTTTAAGTTTTTTTTAATGTCACATCAGAGAATCTATAACAGTACTGTAACTTTGTGTATAATCTTGCGCCCTAGGGCACATTGCCCTGGCTTTTAGTGAGTGTTATTTTTAGTTTACCTCTTCTACAATCTTGCTGTGTACACTACTTTATCTCTGGATAATTATGTACATGTATGTTTATTGTTCCCAATCTCAAATAAATATTCGATATGATTTTGGGTGTATTAATTAATAAACTTAGATGGTTATGACTAGTATGTTAATATGGTAAATAGAAGCACCATCTTTTACTATAAAAAATCTAAAAAAGTTAAAAATACTTACAGTTTTTTTTTTACTTTTATAATATTATAAAATTACGATTGCAAGTGTCATAATACTATGAAAAAAATTAATACTAAAAATATTTTAATTTTATAGATATTTTATATTTATTATTAAATTATTATTTGTAGTTGCTATATATATATATATATATATATAGAGTGCGGTTAGAATGCTTATGGAAGCACGGAGGGCTCCGTGCTTCCATTTTGTTTTCGATGTTCGGACTTTCGAATCGACGATCAGCTCCGTTAGACTTGATCTAGAGTATTTGAAGTATCAAGAAAATAAATTTAGCAATTTTTCGATATCATTTGCCTAGTGATCAGAGTGGCTCAAAATCAACGGCTGAAAATAAAAATCTTACAAAATATGATGAGATCAAAGTTATTGATCTTGTTTTATATGGTATAAAGAATTTTCTATCAAAATTTCATGTGATTTGGATATTTCTACACCGTTAAACTTGCAACCGGCTCACCATGGTCATTAAAATTATTAATTTTGAGCCCCTTCGATCACTAGGCAAATGATATCGAAAAATCACAAAATTTATTTTCTAGGTACTTCAAATACTCTAGATCAACTCTAACGGAGCCGATCATCGATTCGAAAGTCCGAACATCAAAAACAACTTGGAAGCACGGAGGGCTCCGTACTTCCATATAAGCATACCAGCCCACTATATATATATAGAGAGAGAGAGAGAGAGAGAGAGAGAGAGAGAGAGAGTGTGAGGCTACTATACTATCGGAAGCACGGAGCCTTCCATACTTCCAGCTCGTTTTCGATGTTGCGACTTTCGAATCGTCGATCGGCTCCGTTAAACTTGATCTAGAGTATTTGGAGTACCTAGAAAATAAATTTTATTATTTTTCGATATCATTTGACTAATGATCGAATGGGCTCAAAATCAACAAATTTTAATGGCCGTAGTGAGCCGTTTGCAAGTTTAACGGTGTAGAAATATCCAAATCACGTGAAATTTTGATAGAAAATTCTTTATACTATATAAAACAAGATCAATATCTTTGATTTAAAATTTTAATGTCATATTATTACATTTTGTAAGATTTTTATTTTCAGCCGTTGATTTTGAGCCCCTTCGTTCACTAGACAAATGATATCGTAAAATTATAAAATTTATTTTCTAGGTACTTCAAATACTCTAGATCAAGTTTAACGGAGCCGATCGACGATTCGAAAGTCGCAACATCGAAAACGAGCTGGAAGCACGGAAGGCTCCGTGCTTCCGATAGCATAGTAGCCTCACTCTATATATATATATAGAGAGAGAGAGAGAGAGTTGAGCTAGAATACTATCGATAGCAAACGGGCTCCGTTGCCACCCATTTGTTTTCGATGATGGAGCCTCCAAATTGACGATCGGCATCGTTGAACATAATCTATATCACTTGAAGTGTTTAGAAATCAAATTTCAAATCTTTTCGACATCATTTGCGTAATGATCAAAGGGTTTTAAAATTTGTAATTTTAATGGTCAATATGAGACGTTTTCTTGTTTAACGGCGTAAAGATATCCAAATCAATTGAATATTTGTTAGAAAATTCTTTAAACTATTTAAAACAAGATCTATACTCTTGATTTTGATTACAAGACTCCTATCATCATTTTTTAATGAATATTTATTTTCAGCCGTTCATTTTTGTGTCAACTCGATGGATAAGAGAACAATATCGAAAATATATAAAATTTGATTTCTAAATATTTCAAGTGGTATAGATCGTATTCAACGGTGCCGATCGTCGATTCGAAAATTCCATCATCGAAAATGGCTCAGGAGCACGGAAGGCTCTGTGCTCCTGAGAGCACAGCGGCCTTGCTCTCTCTCTATATATATATATAGAGCAGGGCTGCTGTGCTCTCAGGAGCACGGAGCCCTTCGTGCTCCTGAGCCGTTTTCGATGATGGGACATCCAAATCGACGATCGGCTCCGTTAGACTTGATCTAGGGTATTTGAAGTCTCTAGAAAATAAGTTTTGCGATTTTTCGATATCATTTACCTAACAATCGAAAGGATTCAAAATCAATAATTTTGAATGGTTGATATCTGCCATTTTCAAGTTTAACGGTGTAGAAGTATTCAAATTAGATAAAATTTTGATACAAAATTATTTATACTGTCTACAACAAGATCAATATTTATGATCGAAAATTTTAGTGCTATATCACCACTTTTTATAGGATTTTTATTTTCAGCCGTTAAAAATTATTGATTTTGAATCCTTTCGATTGCTAGGTAAATGATATCGAAAAATTGCAAAAATTATTTTCTAGAAACTTCAAATACGCTAGATCAAGTCTAACGGAGCCGATCGTCGATTTGAGAGTCCCATCATCGAAAACGGCTCAGAAGCACGGAGGGCTCCGTGCTCCTAAGAGCACAGCAGTCCTGCTCTATATATATATATATATATATATATATATTACCAACCTGCACTTTAGTCACTATTGAAGATTTGGTATCGTTTTTTTCCCTCTGTAACACGGCATCACTGTTTGGATATCAACTCAACCGCCCAAATTCTTTGGCGTACCGTTTGGCGACTAATGTATAATAATAAAATAGTTTTTTGTACTTCCAAATTTTTATATGCACCAATGTGTTTATTAATTAATCAATCGCCTACTCTCCTTCGGGCATGTGCAAGAATTCTTATTCTAAAAATATTAAAAGTACTTTCAATAAGAATTTTTTTTCTAGTCGTTAAAAGGTGTTATTTTTACTAAATTTGATTAAAAATTTTAGAATAATCGAGCTAGAGATGTAAGAGGCTATTCATTTATGTACCGTAATTTTGAAACACAAATATTTTTTTTTTTTATAGAAATAAATAGCACGCTGTCCGTTTCATTTATTTAATTTAGAAATAAATTTGGCTGAAAATATGAATCAATTTGGATTCGAACTTGGGTCTCGGGTATCAACCACCAAGCCCTTTGCCATTTGCTCTAGGAACGGTCGGTAACACAAATAAAATTTTATTCTCATGATACTACTTAGTTTGAACATAGAGAAAAAATTTTCTTTCTAACTGTCCTTTTTTTTTCCCCTCTCCATCTAAATAGAGTATAAAAAATTTTTTTTTTTTTTTTTTTTTTTCACTAGTCCAAGTGACAAAGGATAAAATTTTCAGTTTGTTAAATTTTTTTAAGATAAAGATAGCAATGAGTCCTTATCTATCGAAAGCTACGTCCGTGTATCTCGTGATCGTCTATATTGTGTATATATGTATATATAAGTATATATATATATATATATATATATATATATATATANCTAGAACCTACCGGACCACGGCGCGGCTCGGGGGAAGGGAGAGGGAGATCGCGATCGAGCTTGGCGAGCGCGGCGCGGAGAAGGCGAAGGAGAGGGAGAGGGAGAGGGGGAGGGGGAGGAGGGGATTGGGGGAGGTGGGGATGCTTATAATGGTGGACGGGAATTGCGTATTGAACGTGCCGCGGCTGCGGTGGGCGTTCCGCGGGAGCGAGACGGTGTCGTCGGCGGCGGCGGAGGGCGGTGGTCGGATACGCGTCTCGTGGGACCTACACAATTGGCTCTTCCGCCTCCCCGACGATTCCGCGCCGCCGCCGACGGCGTTCGGAGACGCCGGGGACGCGGTTTTCGTGTTCCGATTCGAGCAGGACGGGGACGGGGACACTAACGAGAATTGCGGTACAGGTGAAGGGCATTTTCAAAAAAAGGGCGGGGATTTCGCAGAGCGAGGGTATTTTGGGAAGAGGAATAGAAAGAATTGGAGTGAGAGCGGTGGTTGCAACAATAGTAGTAATAGCAGTAGTAGGGGGAGAAGGAAAAAGAGCTTGTTGAAGGCGACGTCGTCGTCGTCGTTGTCATCCTCTAACTCTACTTCGAGTACTCCTACGACCACCTCGCCTTGTCCCAATGCGCCGTCGCCACCGGCAGAGAAATCGGGCAGCGGTCTAAAGAAGGGCGGTAAGAACAGCTGTAAACGAGAAGCGGACGCAGTCGGCGGGGGCGGGGGCGGGGGCGGGGAGAGCAAGCAGAAGCGGAGCAAGGAGGGGAAGCACCCGGTGTACCGCGGGGTGCGGATGCGGAACTGGGGGAAGTGGGTGTCGGAGATCCGCGAGCCGAGGAAGAAGTCGAGGATATGGCTCGGCACCTTCCCCACCGCCGAGATGGCGGCGCGCGCCCACGACGTGGCGGCGCTGACCATCAAGGGCCAGTCGGCGCACCTCAACTTCCCCGAGCTGGCCCCCGCCCTCCCCCGCCCCGCCACCGCCTCCCCCAAGGACATCCAGGCCGCCGCCGCCCTCGCCGCCGCATTTCCCGCCGCCGGCGACGACCTGCCGGACCTCCTCCTCGACTTGAGAGACGGCTTCTGGTTTCCGTCGTCGTGGGAGGATGAGGAGGACGGCGGCGGCGGCGAGTTCCGGTTTGAGGAGCCGCTCCTGTGGGAGTACTGCTAGAGCTTACAAACGCACGTACGTGAGATCGAGCTGCATGGGTGGTGCATGGTTAGTTCTGAAATTAACTATCATGATCACAATTTTAAGCGCAGAGAGGAATTCAAGGTACACAAGGAAGATGATCGCATGAATTGTCCAAACACTGCATGCCCAAATCTTCTCCTGCTTCTTTTTGGCCTTTCCAAGTTCAAAATGTGAGGGTTCTCTGCAACAACAACAACAACAACAAAAAAAAAAAGAAAAAAAAGAAAAAAAAAAAGACTACTTCATGTATAAACTCTACAAGATAGTACTGTAGGCGCTGTTAATTTATGTATAAAATATATCAATCTCCCTAAATGTGTTTGGTTTGATGAATTTTGGAAGGTAATTTTGCTTTAAGTTTCTTTCCGTGTTGATTTTAAATTTGTCTTGAGGAACGGGAGTTTGACCCAGCTATAATCCTCTCATAGAGTACCCGTTCCATTTAGCTAGGACTCGATCGAGTTCAGGTCCCACTCAAATTAATCCAGTTCGGTTTCTAGTGATAATTAAGCCGTAAATCCTTCACTTCTCTCTCCCAAATGTCGGATTAGGGAGAGAAAAAATAAAAAAAAAAAAAGAAAAGAAGAAAACTGCTTAACTTTCTCTCTGTTTCTTCGTTTTATGATCGAGTGTGAATTGGAAGGGAACGAGATGGAAAAAAGTGTTTTGCTAGCTAAGTTGCCTTTCTTAACCGGAATTGCAAAGCATTTGCTTTGATCATGTGCTTTACTCTAATCACAATGGTGACAAAAGGGCCCACTCCCACCTCTCGACCTTTTCTTTTTCTTTCTTTTTCTTTCTTTTTGGGGAATATTTTAATTTTATTTAATCACAAGAAAATAATGGTCCAACATCAAAGAAGATCCGCACCAAGCATGTCCGCACATATACACCACCTTTCCGCAAATTAATTAAGATTAAATCCTTATTAATTATTTTTTTTTTTTTTTTTTTTTTTTTTTTCTTTTTTTTTTTTTTTTTTTTGCAACTTAATTTCACCCTAAAAAATTGCATGATATATAAAAAGGGTAAAGTGGAGGAGAAAAGTAAAATGACGGGGAGGGAGATGCTAAGTGGAAGCATGACATTGAATACACTTAGCCCCTCCAAAAATAGGCCTAAGCACCAATCATTAAAGCCACGTGCCGGCCTAGTGTCGTGCCACCTCAGCATCGAGCTCGACCAATTGCCGACCATCCAGGTGGCGTATGCTATGCTATGTGCTATACATTAAATAAGAGTGATGGGTACCTGAAATTTAGATTGTGGTGTGTGGGTACACTGTACAGCTTGGCGCTTTTAAATTTTTCATGTAATCGTCACGCGCCGCGCATGTGCGTGTGCAAGTGCAAACAGGAACAGAGCTTGACCGATCGAATAAGCTTGGATCCTTGTTCTATTTAAGTGAATAGATGTGATGTAGATATATGGCTCTACAAAATTTGGTCCTTTGTGGTGGGCCAACTGAAAGTAAATGGTATTGAATATGAAAAAAAAAAAAAAATTTATGTACATTGGGACCACAAATATGCCCTAAATGAGAAGTAAATTGCTAGGAATTGGTACAAAGATCCCCTGTACAGGCATTTCCCTTATTTCTTTTTTCTTTTTTCCTTTCTCTGAGGGGATCAAAAAAGATAAAAAAAACAAAAAGTAGAGAAGATGAAAACGAAATAAAAGAAAAATATAAGGTTGGTGAATTTTAGTTACATATGGTCTCTTATACAGCCCATGTCACGGGCTTGTTTGATGCGACTAAGTAAAAGGGAGAGCTAATTAAGGTTCTGTAGAATGTGGACGCATCATGCAATGATTTGGATCTAAGCATGCGTTTGGGGTGACTCGGGCCCGACAATGCTCGGTGGTGTCCAACAAATGCCTTGTTCCTGCCCGGCCGAATATGTTAAGGTAAAAATGTCGAGCTTAGGGTGCCTCTCAATTATATATCCTTTTTATATTAGAGGAAATTAAATATATAAACTTGTTTATTTACCTTCCTTAGAAGGTTAATATAAAAAATATCCTTTCCATGTTTCCATATACTTCTGAAAAGTTAAATTTTGTTAGTAAAATTTTAGAATCCGCTGTTATTTCTATAAAATTATTATTTTATCCTTTCAAATATACTTATATAGTTATCAACCTTTTTTATTTGCCTTTGTTAGAGGTAAAAAATATATATTTTTTGACCTTTTTGACTATTCAAATATAGCTTTCTACTGTCACCAATTTTTTTTCTTATTTGTCTGTAAGTTAGGAACAAAAAAGATATTTTGATATTTTTTAACTCTGATAAAAATTTAACCGGCGCGGGTAGAAATTTAATATGGATTTAGCCCAAAATGACTTAACGGTACTAAGAATAGATTATTTTTAAATAATGAAAAAAATGTACTAGGGGTATGTTAAAAAAAAAAAAGAGAGAGAGAGAGAGAGATATATAAGATATCTCAGAAGTTTTGAAAAGTATATAGATAATTATCCCCTTTATATATATCCTTCAACTTTTGATTTTTAATTTTGAGTGACATATTTTTAATTTGTGTTAATTTTCATTTAATTTTTTTTAGCTATTAAACAAAAGATATTGTTCGATTTAGTTGTGATTCCTTTATATTTAATTGCTATAAATTCTTTTCCGGCTGAATGAAATAGTGGACTTCGTTAATTATTTAAGATAAAAAAAATTTCTCTCCTTTTCTTTTAACTAGTTAATAAAGTGACATTTTAATTCTATTAAAAATTTATCTCATAAATCTCTGCATGGTTGTAATGCTGTAATTAGAAAGGACAAGCCACAATGACTCGATCGATATGGAATTTTACGGGATTAGATAGCGAGGAGGAAAGAAGAAACAGAGACTCGTTATATATCTATGCAAGCAAAGTATAAAGTTGGTAGCAAATTTAATTTGCATAAGAGAATGGAAGAGGAATACACAGCTAATTAATCCAGGCTCACTCTTTCCAGTTGGAAAGAGTCCCATTTTCATGCATCTTTTTACCCACCGTTATGAGATGCTTGTATTCTTTTCATGCGTGTTTTTCCTTCCCCGCAATTTTTGGACATCTTTGGACCCGAATAAAGGGAGGGTGCATGAGAGACCTCACGTTAACAAAGGAAATAGAAGTAACCGACTGTCCGTAGAGCAAGTGACAAAAGGTTTGATGATTGGTACTCGAGGTCCTATGTTCGAATCCTAGTTGATTCACATTGTCAGCTAAGTTTATTTCTAAATGAAATAAACGAAACAGATAGAAGTAGGTACCTATCTGGTATTTGGTTTTGACTTGGTGGAATAATTTTTCGGAAAAAATGTAGACAACTTAGTTAAACAAAGGGTCATTTTGAATCAACTATATCTAATTTACTATCAAAATTTTCATTTGTCTTCAAAATTTAAAATAATTACTTACTTTTAATTAGTTTATTGTTGCAAGAATTATATAGAATATACTAACTAAATCTATAAATATAAATGATATTTTTCAAATTTAAAGTCAAAATGTCGCTGATTGACTCAAATCAAATAAATTAAAAGATCAGGTAGTAAAATCAAAATTTGAAAGGTTGGATGGCCGACTCGTAATGACTTTATAGTACAGGTAAATTCTGTACGCTTTCATCTAATTCTTTTTAACCCAAAAATTAAAAATAAGATATATTCATAATAAAATGAAGTTTTTTGCTGTATCTGCAAGCGGAAATGAGCTTCAAAGCTTTTAAATCTTTTGCACTTTACCGAAACAGGATTATAAATATTTAGTAAGATATCTTATTAGGCATGTCTCTTATTCAGTAAATCTACTCAGTTAGCAACTTCGCGAGAAAGTAAAATAGTATGGCAACATTACGCTTCATGACACAAAATAAGTTCACAGGTAAGTCATTATTGATGCCAAACACGTGCCTTACATGTTGTACGCATCTAAATTTTGGGGTAAAACGTATACTTTTTTTTTTCCTCTTTGAGGAAAAACACTGTTTTGGTTAGAGATGTGGATCGGATTCGGAGTGAATTTTTAAAGCCCCGAACCCGAACCCCACTCCAAACCCGAGATCTGAACCCGACGGATTTTAAAAATCCATATTCAAATCCGAATCCGACCAAAAATCCGAAACCCGAATCCGAATCCGAAATAATTATTTTTTTTTAATATTTCAAAATATATTATATTAAATCTAAATTTTTAAAATACAAATTAAAATATAACATCAAATATATATATATATATATATATATACACACAAAATAAATTCGAGGTTCGGATCGGAATTGGGTTCGGGTCGGGTACAATCAAAATTCATATCCGAATTCATATCCGTCGGGTTTCTATTTTTGATATCCATATCCGAATTCATATCCATATTCATCGGATATATCCGTTTCATTTGGGTTCGGATTCGGATAAAATTTCATGCATCCATACCCATTGGCGTTTCTAGTTTTGGCCCTACCAATTGAGTTCCTAGAAAAATCATCTAATAATTCAATAATATCGATATGACTCAAATGTTATAGGACAGTATTAATTATGACTCGTCAATTATTGAGCCTTTGTCTACGCTTGAACGTGGCACAAGAGAGAAACATCTCACTCGATAGAACGTGATTGCATTCAATTTCCAATAAAATTTTGTATTTATTTATTCACTATTATAGACGGAGATGCATGCACTTATAAATGTGTCCAGTTTATGGATGCAGTTGCTTAAGTATTATATATGAATATACGATGCATATAATAATATTGTTAGTTTGTTTTGATTCTCAATTATTTTTTATTTTATTTTGGTGTATATATTCAATGTGAGTCATCAAGAAACTCTACTTGATCCTCCTGTATGCTACTTCATTTTTCATACATTCTTATTCTTAATTTTTTTATAATAACAACAATATATTATTTATAATTATATGAGATGTATATACAATTGCAACTATCTTGAGCTTTTCCGAAACATTGGTATTGGTACTTTTCTTTTTTTTCTTTTTTTTTTTTCTGAGAGATAGTTAGCCCTTTGCGCTCTAGGAACGGTCGGTGGTATTGATACTTTTCAATTGAAGGTCTTTTTCCGCAAGAGGGAAATGGACAAAATGAGTAGACAAAATGAGTAGCTCAAAATTAACAACCTAGTATTGTGAAAATCCTAAGATGAAAAAGTATTTTCCTGACTTAACAAGATTAGCCTATAGATCTAGAACAGCTCAAGCTGATACAAAAACTTTTACTTAATAAGCGACTTAATTAATATATATATATATATATTCCTTTTTCGCCCACTAGAGAAAAGATGATGTAACACCACGTTGGGATACCAATCAAAGGCTTCAAAAGGCGACAATGGACATTGCAGGGAATATCGCTACACCATGGTAAGGGACCCGCCTAAAAGTAGCAGTAATGACTTAAAAATCTAGGGTTAGATTTTACCAAGCATGGAATCGATCCCGCCGCTGAATTTTAGCGGAATTAATCTGTGCCCTCTATAGGAGAAGGTGTTGTTTTTGATAAGGAGCCTGTTATTAATCTATGCCGCATTACAAAGCAAGTGGATAAGGAGCCTGCTAGAAATTAGGCACGTGTTGTTTTTGATAAAACAGTTCGAATGCTTCTTAAAAAGAGAAAATAACAGTACTACATGATCACCGACCGTCCATAGAGCAATTGGCAAAAGGCTTGATGGTTGGTACCCGAAATTAAAGTTCGAATTCTAGTTGATTCACATTTCCAGTTAAGTTTATTTTTAAATGAAATAAATGAAGCGGATAGCGTACTATCTATCTCTAAAAAAAAAACAGTACTACATGATCGAAGATAAAATACAGTTCAGGAATTTTGCCGTCTCTTAAAATGATCAAAAAATAAGGAATTGTTATGCAATTGTATGACTCCCAAAAATTGTCTCCATAAGAAATTATATACTAATTTTAAACTATATCTAAATTGCTCTCCTAAGGCTTGAATTAGCTTGGACAAACAAAGGGGGAAAAAAGTTCCCTTTTCTAGGGAAGAAGAAGAGATAAAACTTCTTCGCAGCATCTAGGGATGCAACGGATCCGGGTTGGTGGAGCTCCCGCCCCGATCCGCCCCGACGGGGGCAGTAAATAAGAGAAAATAAATGGATTTGGGACAGAAAACGAAGTAAATTTTACGATCTGAGACAGATTCGGAACAGGAAACGGAAGAAATTTTAACCCGCCCCGAATCTGTCCCAAAAATTATTTATATTTTAAAAAAAATATTCTTAAAAAATAATGTATTCACAAAAAAGTTCAAAATACAAANCCCGAAAACCATTTATAATTTAAAAAAATATTTCTAAAATATAATGTATTTAAAAAAAAAGTTCAAAATACAAATAAGTTAATACTCTCATTTCTAATGTATTTGAAACTTTTAAATTTTATTTTGAATTGTGATTGATATTTTTTATTTTTATAATTGATATTGTTAAATTATATATATATAATATTATTAAAAATTATTAATTTAAATTTTACAAAATATTAATAATATTATAATTATAATTTTATAAAAATTATTAGTTTGCGGGGCGGATTCGGAGCGCCGGCCGGAGGCGGGTTACGAGACGGGGCGGATTATGGGATATATTTTTTAACCCGTTACGAATTCGGGGGGAGGCGGGGCGGGGCTTCCGCCCCCAGATCCGCCCCATTTGCATCCCTAGTAACATCAAGAGGTTAAAAAACGAAAACAATTTCATTAACTTTTTTCAATTTGGCCTAAATGATCTGAAACGTTTTGACATCAAAATTCGGGAAAAAAAAAAGAATTATTTTTGAGCTATACCTAAATTACTTCTCCGAGTTTGAATTCAACACCCATTACAAGAACGGGCGGATGCTGGTGAGAATGCAGTACACCATCCACATCCTGTAGTTGTATAGTAATCTACTAATCAAAGAAGTAGATCTGCTTTCTTCTTATCAACAGAGAATAACAGACAACTCCATTCCCTTCTGTTCACATCTCTCTCACCAGGTTAAGCCCCGAATTTCTGTTTCACCGTCTCCACAACCACCGAAAAAACAAGATTTGGTGTAGACTATCCTAATGCGCGACATTCACATTATGGATGGTGAACAAAACGGTCTCATTGCGGAGACTGCCCCCACCAAATTTTTATTCAACTAGAATTTCCTGAGGGCTACTAATCCGCCCTATGCCCTAAGATATACCGATCTTTTCATTTAAAAAAAAAAATTATAGTTTTTTCTTCTCGAACTATGAGCTGCATGATAGTTTGATTCCCAAATTTTTATTTATTATAAAAGTGATGACCCAAATTTTATAAATTATTATAATTAAGCTGTAAAATCCTATTTAGCTAACTAAATACCGATATATTTTGTTAATATGACATTTTAATTAATGTTATGTCGCCAAACAACACTGTTCTTGCATTATCGTTATATTAGTGATACATGAGGATCAAGGGGCATATTTGGTTCACCTATTTTAGTTTATGAAATCGGTATGAGATTCATTGATTTCGATTGTTATTGTTTGCTTTATACGAATTGGATTCTGAATCACATTCCACTCTGAAATGGAAATGATCAAATTCATTTATGGCCCAATCTGACTTTGAATTTCGAATTGACCAATTTTAAAGTAAACTAGTCAAAATCTTCCTTCATCTACACCTCCTCCTCTCCCTTCATTCCTTTTCTATTTCTTAATTAAAATTCTCTCTAAAAAAATTCTATATTTGTATTCTGATTTTCATTCTAATAATGAACAAAATATTTTTGAACGATTCGTCATTTCATTTCTTATTCTAAAGTAATTTAATTTTATTTTCTATTTCTATTTCATTCATGGACCAAACATGCCCAGCACGTAATTTTGCCTTGCAAGAATGTCTTTCCCTGTATCTAACAGCAACGCCATTGATCCCGAAACCAAGGAATCAATCAATCCTTGAACCACTCATAATAAGAGAACAACTGTTGCACAGTGGACTCTTCAAACCCTCGGCTAACATTAATGGAGGACAGCTGAGACAACATTGTTGTACCTTTCATTCGAGAGACTATATTGCTGTACCTTTGATTCCTCGAGGTTGTGCCATCAAGCGAAAGAATCCCCAAACAGTTGAAGAGGACTGCCTTTGTCTCCTAGCGGATTTTCCAAGGCCCCATATTTAGCGAAGAAAATTACTCTGTAACCCCAGAGAAGGTCCCCCTCATGTAACATCCAAGAGTCTCACGTTGAATGAAAAAGAAAAAAAATTCTGATTTAAAATATACGAGCCCTCACATTCTAATAATAATAATAATAATAATGGTTGGATTCAAGCATTTTCAATACGGTGGTTTGGATTCAAGAGTAATCATTGCTAGCGGGTCAAGTCGCTACATTTGTTATCAGAGTCGAATACCGGCCGAAAGTAGGAGAGCTAAGTATTATATAAGACAAAATAATACACAAAGGGTTTAATGGAAGCCATCGCCTAATAATTCTAATCTATATAGCGTCTAAACGGAAGGAATCTTTAACACCTTAATAGTCTCATATCGAATAAGAAAAAATTTTGATTTAAGATATATGGGTCAGATCATTACACCTCATCCTCAATTATTTTCTTGGACAAAAGGCATCTCCATAGGCAGCTTAGGAACCAGGGAAGCTTCTTAGATGTTGATAGCCCTCTCTGTGATGCACCATTTATAGTGTCCTAATTATAGCCTGCGACGCTAGCAATTAGATTCAACTTACCAATCATCGGATTTTTCAGTGATGGACCATTTGTAGCACGCTACTTGTACACTGCCTTTGCTAAGGACTTGAACAGATTTAACCATTGGCCAAATCTTCGGAAAAAGTGAAAACAAATTCCGAATAGTGAAAAGGACCAGGGGAAGACAAATTCTGAATGCTGAAAACAACGGAGGGTGCAACCTTATGGTACGACCAAATTATTGGTACTACCATATCATGCAACAAAAGGAGCTAAAGAAAAGAAATATGCGATAGTAGAAAGTCCGAATCAAATAAAAGGCTGTGTGGATCAAGTAAAGATCTTCTCCTGCAGTGGGCGGCAATGTCACATCTAAGCTTCGTTTGGTTCAAATATAAATAAAATTTATTTATTTCAAAAATAAATATTAATTTAGATATAAGCGAGAACTAAACCGATTATACGTTTAAATAAATATTAGATTGCTCTCGAAAATAAAAAAAATAATATTTGAATAGATAAGATGAAATAAGAAAAATAATGAATAGGTATAAATAAAAAATAATGATATTACCCTTCTCATCATATTTGAATTTAAATTTTTAAATTTTACATTTATAATTTTAAATTTTAAATTTTAAATTTGAGATCAAATTTAAATTTGAAAAATATAAAATATCACTTTTTAAATTTAAAAAATTTAAAATATCAAAATTAAAATTTAAACTTTAAAATTTAGAATTTTAAATTATAAACTTTAATTTTGAAATAACAAATTTTAAAAATTTAAATTCTAAATTAAAACAAAAATATCTCTCTCTCTCTATAAGTGGGAACTATAGTTTTCGTCCGTCCAAATTATTATTTGGGTATAAGAGGGGGGGATAAAGCCTTATCCCTCTTTTGTACCCAATCCAAACACCCTCCTACAGTATATGCGAACACCAAGCTAGTGACAACCTTAATAACTCGAAAGGCCTTTTCTGTTTTGTGTTCTTTTAGAGACTATTTAGCATACTACTTGCTCAGTTCATTCTTTAGAAATAAACTCGGCCAAAAATGTGAAACAACTAGACTCAAATTTAAAAACTTAGATACAAACCATCAAGTCTTTAGCCAATTGCACTAAATTGGCCGGCACAAGACTTTTTTTGTTGACGAAAAACGGTAATGACTCATGAACTTTGACCTGAGAATTTTTAAATTTTTTTTTGTGTCGCCCAAAAATGTAATGGACTCTATTAGTAATGAGGTCAGATTTTTATCCCCATATTCGTCATTCAAAGCAATGAACTACCGTAAGTTCTTTTCTTTTTTCCTCCTGTAGAAGATGCGAAAAGCATGGATCTACCGCGTGGCCTAGCTGCTACACCCCACGTGCCAGAATAATACTGGGGGTACTGATTTGACGGTAAGGCTACCAGAGCTAAGGGCCTATTCGGTTTCACGTAGAACTGCAAAAAAAAATTTTCGATGAAAAAAAAATTTTCGTGGAAAAAATATTTTACATGGTGTAGTATTTAATTTGTAGGAAAAAAAAAGTAATTTTCGATGATTGTTGTTTGGTTGAAAGACAAGAAAAAATAGATAAAAACCTATATAATATATTTTTATTATATATATTATTATTATATAATAATTAATATACTATATATATTATTATTATAATTTTTACATATAAATTAAATATATTTAAAATTATAATAAATATATTACATAATACTACATTATATTTAGTACTATAAAATAAATAATTATATATATAAATATAATATTATATAATAATATATTTATATAAAAAATCATATATATATATATATAACACATAATGAATGAGGAAGAGAGTTCACAGGTCACGTCGACTCTCCCTCACGTGGTCCACGAGGTGAAGTCCACCTCGTGGACCGCGTGCTCCAACAGCAAGTTTGTCGTGCGCCGCGATTTTTTCATAGCAAGCTTTTTGTTTTCTGCTCGCTTGGAGCGGAAAACGAAAACCCTTCGTTTTCCCAAAATATGTAAAATAAATTTTTTGAAAAAAAAATTTACAAGCAACCAAACAGTAGAAAATTTTTTTCATTTTTTTTGGAGCCATTTTCCGACAATCCAAACACACCCTAAAGGACCTTATGGCCAAAATTTTGAATTTTAGAAACTCGATTCAATCGTGACAAAACTAAAAGACTTTTAAAATACTACTCTCGTTGTCGGCCGACAGATCATGCTTAAGAGTCTGCTTGTGCACGACTAAGAATGCGAAGTAGAAGCAGCAGGCTCGGTCACTCAGAGAGTAGATAGAGATAAATAGAGAGAATCACTATGCATAAAGAACTGCTCATTTTAAACCCATTAGTGAATCCAATGGGCCCACAAAAGTCAAAGAACCAATTTGGCTCGGATCTTCAACTTCGGAAAAGAATGACAATGTTTCATATTATGAGGGCAAGGAGAAAAGCATGCACTACCTAACTCAAATCATTTGTCACGGAACGCGTTTTCTAATACCAAGGACGGTCGTACAAAGTAGGTGCTCTTCCCTACTGTAACAGTGCGTGAGTACGTTACGGATAATTCGTACCACAAAGTTAATCTGAGAGGAAACATCTGTGTCGGACCTTCACTGAAGTTATTTATCGTTGGGTGTTGTTAATCTAATTCTAACAAGAACACTCAAAAGTAACTAGCAGCATATTGATACGTCCAAGCCCACCTAAATTTAATAATACGATGCACCAATTGAAACTCATATAACCAAACAGCCTAGTCAGTAAGCAATGAGAAATTATAGAAGGAGGACTTGGCTGACCGCGAACCACCCAAAAATTCACCCTTAATCTCGTCACTCCTTTTCGATGTCTACCACTTTAAAAGAAAGTAAATTTGACATATTGAAAAGACCGGAATTCACTGAATGGCAATTAGGGAACGGGACAAAGGGGATTTTTTTTAGCTGGAGGTCCATGTGCTGACGTGGTAGTAGACTGGTCCAGTCAATAATTTCTCACCAAAAACTCGTGTATATGAAATTTCATTTCATTACTGGCTTTCTAAAGGCTGCAAAATTTTCATGTAAAGAAAGGTGCTTACCAGAGTAACCTTCGGGAGAGTGGTCGCACGCCTCACAGCCTGTTTGCTTATCTAATGCCGTCTGTAGTATGTACTAAACAAAAGAGATAAGTTAAAATACTTGCCCGCATACCGACCGTCCCTAAAGCAAGTGGCAAACGACTCGGTGGTTGGTACTCGAGACTCAAATTCGAATTCTAGTTGATTCACATTTACAGCTAAGTTTATTTCCAAATGAAATAAACGAAGCAGGTAGCGTGCTATCTATCTCTCTCAAAAAAAAAAAAAAAAAACTTGCCCGCATAAATTGCAAAAGTAAGCATCCAGTAATTGTCGGCACCTTCTAGCTGTTCGAATGTGATGCTCGCCTTAATTAGGGTCCAAGTAGCCCACCCTCTACTTTCAATTCCCTTGTGAGAAATGAGAATTGTTTCTTGAATGGGAATCGTGAGTGATGTACATGTACATAGGACCACAAATAAATACAAAATAACTTCCCTGTGTTGCCAAATACCTCCTGCAATTTAAATGAAACATATCATGTGGCTGCAATGTTTTCGACGGTTGTGCTTGATTGATTATATAGATAAAAATTTCAGAAACAAGAACTGCTAAGCTGCAAAATTTAATTACTGTGTTTGCACAGAAACAATGAGCTATTATTATGTAGCCCATAAAGAGGAAAATGTAAATAAATATTCTAGTATAGCACCACAGATACGAAATGCATATTTAGTTACAGAACCTTTCGGTGATTGCTCCTCTTATATAAGTGAAAACGCATACAATATCTACAGAGCTTCTCAAAACTTTTCTGTAGTCCTACAAAGTAAAATTTACAGTTCTTGCTGGTCTCACAAATTTTATTGTATAAAAAGAAACAAATTAGCAGCCATTCTGAGACATGCTTAACTACATCAGCACCAAATTTACAGTTCTAGCTGGTCTTACAAATTTTATTGTATAAAAAGGAACAGATTAGCAGCCATTCTGGGACATGCTTAACTACAACTACATCAGCATCATGTTGTTCCATAATAACTGGTGTTATAGATGCACAATTGCACGAATAATGAAGAAATTCTCCTAAAGTAGCCAACAAAAACAGAAAAAAAAAAATGAAGGATAAACAAAATTACAGAGGTCATCAATTCAATCATCATGGACAATTTGAGATATCTCTAATCATTCATCTGGATATTGTTCACCTTTCTGAGGCTGGTGACTATAAGGGTACATTCGTTTGGGTGGAAATGAGGTAAAAGTTGAGAGGGGGAAAGTCATTTTCACCATAAACGATACTTTCAAAAAATTACGGTCGAAACTCGATTTAATCTAAAACGGCGTAATCGACTTTGGCCCATCGTGGACCGAAGTCAAGATTTAAAGTGCCGTGGCATGGGGGTGTGCCGTTATGTCCCTGACACGGTACGGCACAGGCACGCTTGCGTGCCGATACGTGGCACACTTGCGTGCCGATAGATACGTATGACCTTCTACTGGCACGTTTTGACACAAACTTATTTCAGTTTTTTAGTTCCAATAAACTCTTATAATATTATTTTGAAAAGTTTAAATAAATAATTATGAATATTTATTATGTATATCTTACTATACTCATCAATTAATATACATGTAATTTGTAAGTAAAATACAACTATACCTGATATAGAATAGAAATTAAAATACAATAATAAAATTCACAAGTACAATAATTATTTAAATTTACATCTTTACATAGAGATGACTGCTTAATTCGACATAGATCATCGCGCTTGATCATATGGCGTATTGTCATCTGCAGATATAATATTTAATTGACAATTTTGATATAAGTATTGCTGGTATTTGTGAAAAAGTCAGATATTCCCGATATTACATCAATATTTTTTTGTTCTTTTATTCTTTTTAAAAATATCTGATCAAAATTTGTTTAGGAGATCGATTTTTATTCCCTTAATTCACCGAAAATTTCGCGGTGCGACAATTTTTGACAAAATATTTTGCTCCTCTATTAATAAATAAAAAGTTTAAAAAAAGGCATCCATCAAAAAGTAAAAAAAAAAGTTGAAAAAAAGACAACAAAGTGAAAAAAAAAAAAATATAGGTGGCCCGGGGGGAACTCGATACGCCGGAGAACAAAAGAAAAAAGAAAAAAGCAAAAAAAAAAAAAAAAAAAAAAAAAAAAAAAAAAAAAAAAAAAAAAAAAAAAAAAAAAAAAAACCAAAGCTGCAGCACTGCACAGTGCCGCGACACCCTAACGCGTTCCGCTTTGTCTCGTGCGGCATGGGGGGTCCGAGACCCCCCCGTACCGTGCTCCTTTCTTAGGGGGCACGGTACGTGCCGCACCGGCACGGTGTGGTCCTTCGCCGAAGTCAATTATGGTGAAGAAAGATGAAGAAAAATAATAAAATAAATATGGTAGATAAAAATAATTATATTTAAATATATTTAATTATGCTACTAATTATTTTTTTATTCAGTTGGCATATTTAAAATATGATAAAAATTAATTAGTTAAATTTTAATATTTTTTTTATTTAGTTTGTATAATTAAAATATGATAAAAATTGATTAATCTAAGTATTAATATTTTTTTACTTTCTAATTTTATTGTTATATTACTATAATTTAAAATAATTTAGTTATTTTAAATTAAATTTTAATTATATAAAAATATAATTATATTATTTTTTTATTAAATTATTTATTATATAAATTATAATTTTACATCATATACTTCTTATCTTCAACCCAAAGCGCGTGAGGAAGGCACTAAAGCATTAAGTCAATACATCTCTGTTTGCCTTTGGTGAAAAGTATATACCACGTCATTCCATTCATCTAATACTACAAAACTCTTCACATGGACATTGAAAGAAGCACCAGAGCACCTGTACTGGAGAGTACATGTTCCCATCCTTTGTTTTTATTTCTGATCTCGAGTAATAATCGTGGTATGAATGGGCCCTACGCCAACGAAGGCTTTCTGTGTAACATCATTTACTCTACCTCACACCTATAACCTATGTGTGCGCAGAGTGGTGCAGTGATGCCTATATGAGGAAACAAGCAGGAAGAAAATAGAAGGAAACAGCAAGATGAACAATAGTTACAGGCTGTCAATGAAATTAGTACGAATAGGTCCCCAGGAGATCATTGACAACCAGGTGGATCCATCATTGGAAAGGCGAAGAATCCAGATGTAAAATCTGGTGAGGGCTAAAGAGGGCTCCCTGAATTAGGAAGTTTGTGTCACCTCCATCTTCTTACATTGATCAATCAGCTTTTACCTCTCAGAGCATGCTATGATTACACTAAGAAAAGAGGAATACTTGAAAATTGTTTTTAGTAAGGGCCCCCCAAGTAAAGAAAACAAAGCGGGTCAGAAAATCGAAAAATACAGAAGTTATGGAGGACCAAGAATAAATCCCAATCCAAATAATACGTGGCAAATACAATGTTTTCACATGATATAAGACAAGTCATCCAATTACAAGGGCATTTAGAATAAAACAACAGTAAGTTGTAGTGTCCCAGAAACTAAGGGGTTAGATTAAGATATGCATTCTTACATGCTTGAGACCAAAATATACTTCAACCATAAATCATATTCTGTATATAATTTTACATTCTATATAAACTACTCTACGATTGGCAGAATAAGTATGAATAATTAATAGGGAATGAATTTAGAGATGGCACAACAGATAATGACATTCTTGCTCTAACCAAAATACAACCATACCTGCTATTACTAGATCTGTCTTTGTATGCTCTGTTAAGACATGCTTGCTTTAACCAAAATACAACCATTAAAAGCCATTATTAGATCTGCCTTTGAATGCTCTTCTAAGATAGAAGCACCTAGTTATAGCCTGAGAGATCCTTGCAAAAGAATAAATGAAATACTCCTTCGAACTAAAAGCCTCTAGACCATAACCCTTGCATTATTATAAAAATATTCGAACCCAAATCAAAGGAAACGACCACATTTTTATGGATAGGAAGATTTAGCTTTATTATTTGTTTAATCCTAAGGTATTTGTTTAATCCTAAGGTATCGTATATTGCATCCTCTATGAATGTCGGTCCTAGCTCTGCTAGTTTTTAAGATGAGGTAAGTGGCATTACAGGGAGGGGGGGGGAGAGAGCATCAAATTCCAGGGTGATGTTTAGTTGTCAACCGCCAGCAGACTGCAACTGTTCACGTACTGATATATGTACTTACTAATACCATCAAGAAAAGTATATGCACAAGCTAAAAAATTAAAAGGAAACCTCCAAATGGACTTCAGAAAGGAGAAAAGGCAAGCTAAAAACTTAAAAGGAAACCTCGAAATGATGATTCACCACTTCGGAAACCTCCAAATGACGACTCACCTCCTTTTCTACAGGCATTACATTTCAGTTGCAGCCTATCCAAACATTATACCTTTAGAATAACAGGCAGGGGTGATTGTAAGGATTAGGAGCAAAAAACATAGAACAAAAAGCAGACAAATAACAAGGATCAAGAAGAAACTGCATCAACTAACTAAACTCTTACTTCCTTGTTACAAGAACTAACAGATAATACAGAATGATAATATAGAAGCATATGTAACTAATGTTTGAATTTGAGAAAATTGGCGTTTGATTTAAGCTAGTGAAGATAGTGTTGTATAAATAGTGAGGAGGAGCAACAGAACTAAATGCAGACTCAGTGATTCAGCAGGAGTGTACCTTTAATTTTTACAATTTATATTTGCATGAATTAGATCATAAGCAGAAAAATTAAAAACAATAAAAAGCTTTGATGAAATCAGGATAGTGCAACAATAATAATAGCTCGAATATCTCTATCAAACTTCAATTTTTTGGAACAATCTGCAAACTTTAAAACCTCTAAGAACCAGAGACTAGAACCAAAAATAAAGAAAAATCAAAATAATAGGCACAAATCTTCTAACAGTACTTTGAAGCATGGGAATAAAAATAGGTGCAAATATACACTGCAATGCAATAAATAGAAGAGAAATGCTACTTACAGCACAAACCCTTGGATGGGAGAGTGTGAATCTCACACCACTTTTTGGGTGTATAGGTTGCATTGCTTTAAATGGAATAGCAAATTCCTCAGAAAGAAAAATTATGAGTCAAACATAAAATCTGTCCATTAATTTTACCAATAGACCTTGTTTAAATTTGGTAATTTCACAAGTTGCAACGAAAAATATATAGGACCTAAACAAAACCGCATCAAACCCTATTCCACAGGAATTAGATAACATTGCTAGAGATGATTTCAACAGTATTTAGGCCTATCTGTGACTGGTGTTTTTAGCCTCGAGTTTTTATCCTAGCACCCAACATTCTAATTTTTGCAATCAGATTTTGAACAGATTTTTTTAGTTGTTTCAATCAAGATCTTTCCATCAAAGACCCAATAGATAAGTTTCCACGTGTTGGACATCAATTGACGCTAAAGTCTCAATTTCCATCCGAATAAACAAAACTTTTGAGGAAATATAATTGGTGCTAGGTGATTTAAAAGTCAAAACTTAAAAGATTCTGAATGAGGTGAAATCTTGGATAAAGTATTGAGATAAGTAATTGTATAGCCTGATCAAAGGTTACAAGTCTCACCTAGCTCAATCTGAGCCTGATCTGATGAGAACTCGATCATCTCTGGCTCTCTCTTCTCTTGTTCTCTTCAGTTATTAGTAAGAGTAGTTATGATTCAGAAAAGTTGTACCACCTGGTCAAATGTTACGAGTCTCACCTGGCTCAATCCGAGTCTGATATGATTACAACTCGACCATCTCTGGATCTCTCTTCTCTTTCTCTTCAGTCGTGAGATAATGTATTGTATTGTCCGCCATCCTGAACCTCAGTGCCTTAAAAAATCAGCATGCACGAGACAACCCCAAGGGCACCATGTCAGGGTGACACTATGAGTGGAAGGATCATTATTAAAGTTTTCTTATTAGGAAAAAAATATCATTACTATATAGAATAAAATAAAGGTAAACATATGTATTACCTAATGCAGAAAGCATCAAATACAATTTGTAGCAATCCATTCCAGCTGATGAATAGAAGAATCAAGGTAACTATATTTAAAATAAAAATATCGTAATAAACCTGAATTTTCCAAGGCAACTCTCGAGACATAATGAACAAGAGTTTATAAGTTAAAGCCCCTTCATTGAAGTAGCCAAAACACACAATAAACTATCCTTGAAGTGAAATATCAGGAGAATACCTGGGAATTTTGTACATAAGACTTGGATATATTCTTGAGGGCTCGCTCGTTTTACCGGTCGATAGCATTGCAGGAATGTTATATATTTTATACTTGGAATGGCTAGTTTGTTGACCAACTAACTGCACCACATGAGTTGGGAAGGTGTTAGAACTTGATAGAGCTTATGATTCCTATCAAGTATGGGAATGGCGAAACCTACTAACCCTTGTAATATTCCTACTAGTGGGGAACCTATGATGATTTCACAACTTCACCCACACCTCTTACAATTTCCCAACTAGAGTTGAAGAGTGACGATTTGAATATTTTGAGTAGAAAATATGGAGGATTCCCCGAATATTACAAACTGTGAAACAAACAACCCACATGTGAAATAAGTTTCCATAACGACATTACTTAATTGAATTGTGCCCAAAAAATTAATAAATCTTCTAATTTTGCACGCGTGTTATATCTTTATTTATCTGCTGTTTAATATTATGATATAGAAATAGTTCTAAGTAACTATCAAACTGAACTAATAGGATAGAATTCCCATTAGAAAATAGAAACTAATTCATATATTACTACATAGTTTTGTTGCTTGATTTGTTATTGATTTATCATTTAAAATCAACATAGGCATACAAAGAATCTAACTTGATTTTAAATTGAACTACTGTGCAACAGTGCAAGGATTTAATTGCCGTGGCACAGAGTCGTGCCAGAAACTTGCCAACATGGTACGGCACGATGCATGCCGGTCACAAAAAATTCATCTATACTGACGCAGAATAGTATAAAATATTTATTTTCTTTAGCAACAAAATATTCTAACTATTTATTATGTATTTTTATCAATTTTTTTGAACTTTACTGAAGAAAATACTTACTAATTTAAAGAATGGAGAGTTTTAAGCTGTGCCATCGACACGGGAGTTACATCGTACCGATATTTTGTTGGCACGATACGGCCCGTGCCGATGGGCATTTAAATCCTTGCAACAGTGTATGTAGTTATTTTTTAATGTATAACTCACAATTGCCACTGTAGCTAATACCATAGATTAGTGTCCTTCTACCCTTCTTTGCTTATTCTTTGATAACTAGAAAAAAGTGAGACACTTGAATACATGTTAATGCAGATAAATAATAGTATCACATTTTATGGAACAAGTATTTATAAATGACTGACTACTGACTTACCATTCTTGAAGTACCGAATGTAGAACAAGCTCAGATTGTGACACGGTGTACTACCTCGTACATTGATACCCATTTTGATCTTCCAGTCATGCATTTTTTGTCTTACCACTTTGCCATTCACATGTGCTAGAACTTAGAACCTAAGCAGTAAAATGGGGGAAAAAGAAAAAAATGCATGAAAATCAGTATTTCACAACAATATAATAATTGGAATATCTCTCAAACTTAGACAGTTAAACCTTTTGTGATAGTCCACCGGCAGAGTATGAATGATGGTAAATCTAAGAATCACAAACAAAACAAAATGAATCAGTACTTCAAGTAAAATCTTGTAAGACTAGTTATAGCATGCTTGGAGGTTAAATAGGTGTCCATCAATAATACATTCCAGCAAATGGAAGTACTGTCAGTATGTGAGCTAAGCAAGAATACAAACCTGCTTCGTCATAGTTTTTCTGCACAGGGCAGAGATACCGATTCTATGTAAGATGAACGAGATTATGGTTGTTTCGCATAGTTTTGTTCATTTTGTTTCGCATTGGGAGAAAAGGATCATCACTGCAGCTGGCGGTTGACATTACTTTAGAGACCTGATTAGCTTATCATAGTCATAAGAAGAACCCTAGACTTAAGATCACTGTGGTCAAAATCCATGTTCAAAGGAAAATCCAAATCATTGGAATCAGGAGAAATTGTTTATGTATCAGTGCAATCAAATTGTGTTGAAGCATAATACCTGGTAGATGATGCCCTTTCTGGTCTTCTTTCAGTACCTTCAAGGAATATGTACCTAGTGGGATCCTTCAATGCAGAAAAATCATAGTATAATTGTATCAGATTTAAATAACCAGACTATTAGTGGCAAGCACCTGTATTGACTGAAGGATAACTTATAGGGTGCGTTTGGTTCGCATTATAAAAGATTACTAGAAATAAAAGATATCCGAGAATCTTATTCCTATTCATCCTATTACTAAGAATGTGGAATTCCTGTGTTTGGTTCGCACGGTAATATTAATTAGCCATGTTATTTAATATTACAAAAAATATACAATTAATTAATTTATTTATTTAATTAATTTTAGATAATGTTACCAAAAGTTTCAACATCTTTTTAGAAAAAAGGGAGAGAGAGTATAAGTTAGAGAGAGAGAGCATAATTAAAAAAATAGAAAGAAAAATATAGTCGAAATTAGAGGGAGTGAGAGAGTTGAAATTTTAGAAAAAGAGAGAGAGAGAAAGCTTAGTTTAGAGAGAGAAAAAAAAGTTGAATTTTAGAGAGAAAAATAAGTTTAGAGAGAGATATAAGGTTGGAGTGTAAAGAAAAATAATATCAATTAGCCGGCGGATAAGAAGAAAGAAAGAGATTAGACATATTATGATTACCCCAATTCATTAATATGAGGATACACACCCTCCCTCAAGGGAATGAGATTAGTACTTTGGGGTGAATCTTATTCCCAAGTGAATCTAATATTACCAACTAGATTACTTAATGCGTTTAACCAATCACCGTCATATTTTTTTATTCCCATTGGATTACTAGGAATTTTTAAAAGATAGCGCGAACCAAACGCACCCATAGTATTATGTTCATCTAGAACTATTAGGAGGGGATTTTCACCATCAAACCAAGAGACATAGTGAGCAAGGCTACGTTAAAACTCAAGTAGGCCATGCTGAGCTCTGGTTGGCATGGCTCAGCACCTCACATTGCAGCGCAGATGTGTGGGCATGTGGGACATGCTGCTCAGAAGCAGCGGAAATGCTGACAGTGCTCTGGCTGGTCAAGGGCGGCAAATCTCGAAATAGACGCAAATGTCAAATCCCAATATGGAATCTCAACAGCAATGTGAAGTAATCTGATTTTAGGGCTTTGACGACGCAGAGGCTGATAGCCGAGAAGAACACTTAATGGGTCAGATTGTGCCTGATATCAAGACTTCATTTTGAAGCCATGTCTGTATAAGCCCCATTCTAGTGAGGTTTCATTTAAGCCTGCAATCCAAAAGTTAAAAAAAAAAAAGAACCTACTTTTGAGATTAGGTTTCCAATCAATCTCTTCACCTTTCCCTGGTACAAGTTTTTTTTCCCGTTATGGTACAGCGGGGCAAGGTGATAAATATGGCGGAGGCAACGGGCAGTGTGATGGCGCAGCGATCGGCAGCAGCAAAGGGTAAATCACAACACTCTAAGGCACCGCACAACGTTTTAAATGCGGTATCAAGATGCATCAAGCCGCATAGAGCAGCATCAGCGATAATCGCAATATGGGCATTGTACAAATCAGTTAGGCACTGACACTGGCACAGTGCAGCACAGCACAGCCGGCACAGACGGCAGATCGTCAGCACCTGAAATCCATGGGTGTCGATATCAAAGCTCAAAGAACAGGCAAAAATTATTAGCATATTAGTTTGAATCATTAACCAGGGGCATGTGAAAATCAATCACTAGTCGGAAGATTCATTCTAAGGGTCCAAAAATGAAGCTTACGAGCAAAAATAACCAATCCAAAGATCATTGTGACTAAGAGATAGCTACAGACAAGTAGGAGAGATTCTACAGTAGAAAAAAAACCCCAATAATCTGAGTCAATATATAGGATGGCCTCTTGAAATGTATCCCAAATCCTATTCGACCGCAACAGACGTGCACACAGCACGTTACCTGCTAATTATGCACAATTAAAACCCTCAGCCTCAAGCCCATAACACAAGAATAATTCAATATGCGTAGAGAGATGTAAATAAAAGACTAGTCAGACATCTATATTTAATTACAGTGAAATTAATGTGGAGAAGCCTGAACCTTCCTGCTCACAATTACAACTCAAGATCCCTAGTCGTGAGGAGTGGTGTCACTTGAGGCATAGAAGACCATCAGCCTACTAAAAACCTTGGAAATCGACATCTAATGATGTTGTCATCTAACCAATATTATATATTTCCTATATAGTTGACACAGATGATGGATCCCAAAAAAGAGAGAAACAGAGAGCGACAGCTAGCTATTTGGAATAAATGCTATCTAAGGTTAAGGTCATACTAGTTATGAAGTACAATTCTATGATTTCCTGCAACAGGGGCATTTTAAGGAAATTGGGTCCCTGTGACAGCCGTATATCAAGTCCTTCAAGAGAATCAAGACAATATGTGTTCTGAATTACAATTAGATATAGTCAAACAATTTAATGTTGGTATGGAAGCACAAACAGAAAAACTCTTCCATTTTGATGTACCTAGGTGATCTAAGTGACAAAATATAGAGTTTAGACATAAATAACATCATTCTTTTGAAGGTAATATGCCTAAATCTATTAAGCCCCTTATCTTAATAATCAGCAAAAAGCCACAAGTCAAAGTCCTGGTACACATTCACGCAAGAACCATCAGCACCACTTCAAAACAAACAGTCCTCCTAACTGTGCTACCCATCTCTTGCAAATGAAAGAACATGTACACTTTAGGGTGATGTTTATTACCTGGATGGTGCAACTGTTCTTGAATTGCAATTTTATACATATCAACATCCTAGGAAGAATATAAGAAAGGAAATTAGCTTGTTTAGAATATACGCAGCAGCAGCAGCTCTCTGAAAGGGAATCAGCAGCTCCGTTGCTGAAATCAAAATTAACACCTGCAGAAAAAGACAAAGGAGCAATCAAACCTAGAAATGATGAGCAACAAAATTACTAACTGCAATCCATTCGACAATTGACTAAAATATCATCGTCCAAATTTAGCGCACACAAAACAATAGATAATTTAGACATTCAGTCTTTTGATTTAAAGATCAAGAGTTATGATACACCCTTCTCCCACGTATTCACTCCTATGTATTCATGAATACTTCTCAAGTATTGACTTTATAGCTTATTATTCAAACTCATCTTAGCTAACAATTTGAAAGTTTTTAGGTATTTCATCGATCAATTCTGGCTAGTCAATATGTACAATGATGACAGTGATGAGTGGTAAGGATAGGTATCTAATATAGAATCATTGATACACTCTGCTAATGAATTGTCACACTAATTGATGCATGAATACGGTTTCTGTTATAAAACTTTAACACACATAAAAGATTCATTAAAACAAATAGCATATGAATAACTAGAAAGATAATGAATATAGAGATAGCATAAGATAAATGTCACACTCACTCCCACAAAATACCTGCCATCGCCATATCTGCCATTGCACACGCCTATAATTAACAGGACCTTTGATAGACATCAAAGTTGTACTGTCAACAGGAACTTGTAATACAAGAAAACCAAAATGATTTTGAGCCACCACCCTCTCAAAATTGATTCGAGGGTAATGTTTATTACCTGAAGCGTGCAATTGTTTATGAATTGTTGTTGTGTACATACATCATCAGAAGATACAATGACCAGCTAGTATAGAAATACACAGCATCAGCTCTTCAATGGAGATTTGGCAACTTCGTGGACGAAAACAAACAAGGAAGCAAGCAAGATTTCACCATCCAAAACGAGGGAGCAAGAGATCAGAGATCGTTGCAGCGGTTTCCAGCGCTTTTAAGCTTGTCTTAAAAAAGGACCTAAACATAAGCTATGCAACAGGATCGAAATCAATTTCATCACCTCCATAGGTCATTAAACGTATAAACGCTAAGCTGGATTGAAACGGATTTGATCATCCAAAACTAGGCGTTGAAAGATCAACGATCATTGCAGTCGTTCCACGCTAAATTGAAACAACATAAAAAGTTAAACACAACATTAGAATTCTAGTGCGAATTGAAACCGATTACAATAAAGAGAGGATCAGGAGATCAACGATTGTAGGGTTTCTTTGTTCGATCGAAACTGATTTCCCCGATCGTAGGGTTTCTTTGTTCGATCGAAGCTGATTTCCCCTTATTAAACACGACATCGAGATATCAACGATCATAACGGCCCTTCACTATATAATCTCAAGAAGAGATCTAGAGATGAACAATAGATCGAAGAAACCCTAGATCGGATGGAAGCCCTAGATTCCCTCCAGTTCTTGCGTTCAAATGCAAGATCGGAAACAAGTACGACGGAGAAGACGACTCTGGAAAGAGAAAGATAAGGAGAGGAGGAGGAGAGGAGGAGGAGAAGAAGGGGAGAGAGAGGAGAGATCTTACTTCTCTCGCCCTGTGGAGGCTCCCACCGATCTCCACCTCCACCTTCGCCTTCCATTACTCGCAGCAGACAACGTTTTCTCTCTGCTCGCGAAATGAACAGGAGCACTCGTCGCTGGGCCTTTTATAGGCAGGGGAGGAGACGCGACGCTCGTACTTGCGGCGAAGGGTACACGCACTAACGGTTAAAAAGGCACGTGCCATTCCACGTTCCAATCTTCGAAACGCACGTGCCAGTTCCCGACTTCCATGGCTTTTTAATTTCAGTCCTTGTTTTTATTTTTAATAAATTGCCACTTCATATTAATAATTATAATTATTATTATTATTATCTTAATTAAGTTTTTTCTGTTAAAAATATTGTTAACTCCGAAAAAAGTTCTCATATAACAGGACTTCTCTTTGTGCTAATTAGCATGCATCATATCGCAATTACCACTTGAGTCACCGAATTTTTTTGAGATAAAATACTTGATTATAGCAACTAATATATACTTGGGACTAAGTATGAAAATTAAAACGTTTCCAAAGTAAAAAATTCATGATGTAGTTCACTCTATTTTAACGCAAAATAATCTGAGAGAGGCTAGACCTTGTGAGTATAATACTTTAGTTGCTGAAGGCTCAATGAGAAACGGCCACAATGCATTGGAGGTATAGTTTAAAGCGGCATTGGAGGTTTCAAATGAGACAACTCGGAGAAGATTTATTTGAGTTCAATTAGAATCGGATTGCTCAAAATTGTTGAATCTAGTAGAAGATTTGATCCACCGTAGTTTTTGAAAAGCTCATATTGCTTATATTTTTGGGACTATAAATAATATATTTTCCATTTTATGTTAAAACATGTAAATTGAACAACTAACTATGCAGCTGATTTTCTGGCATTTTTTTTAGGAAAAGCAGCATTTCGTTTATTTTTTAAAAAATTAATTAAAAATATAAAATAATTATATTTTGAATTTTAAATCTCGTATATTAAACATTAAATCTTTTGTCATTTGTGCTAAAAACAACTAGTAATTAAATAGATCACCAATGCCGGTCTCATAAAACTTTTGCAAAACCATAAGGAATGTAAACTTTCTATCTATTGTATTTCAGATTATAAATGGCATTTCAATTTTAAATAAAATTTGGTCTTTTATTAAAAAAATATTTTTTATAAAAAAATCACATCTACCACGCTGTCACCGGGACATATAATAAGTCCATCTATCGAGCAACAAAGTTAAAATTATGAAAGTGATATAAGGTGACGTAATTTTTCCAACTAACGAAATTATTTTTCTGGAAGTTCATCTACCGCATAATATTTTTTTAATAAAACATCTTTATTGTACATTTTAAAAAGAAAAGGTATAATTAATTGTGTACAAATAATGTGATCTGTAGTGTAGACTTTCTCCGACCGAACGGATTAACCCATTCACGTGGACCCCATAACTAGTTCGACTAGGATTAGGATTAATGCCCTAAAACACGTGGGCCCCATGCATAACCCCGACTAGTACTCGGATTAACGCTCTTATTATTTAATCGGGTCGGTTTCGGATCGGATCGGCTTTGTAGGTTACCAATTGCCCCTCTCACCGGCAAGCGCGAAAAAACATAAAAAGAAAAGGAATCGTAAGCGCAAGAGGTATCCAAACATATTCCTTCGTTTTTGCTGCACACTTTTTCCCCTTCTCCTCCGCGCTATCTCTCTCTCTCTCTCGATCTATTTATTGAGAAGAAGAGGTGAGAGGTGAATAGCGCGAAGGAGAACGATGGTGTTGTCGCAGAAGATTCACGAAGCCTTCAAAGGGACGGTGGAGCGCATCACGGGCCCCCGCACGGTCTCCGCCTTCAAGGAGAAGGGCGTCCTCAGCGTCTCCGAGTTCGTCCTCGCGGGCGATAACCTCGTCTCCAAATGCCCTACCTGGTCTTGGTTCGATCCCCTCACCCTATTAATCCCTTTTCCCCCAATCCAAAATCCCTTTGTTTGTTTCCCTTAATCGATGGATCGATCGATCGATCGACCGATCTTTGGATTTGTATAGGGAGGCGGGCGATCCCAGCAAGAGGAAGTCGTATCTCCCCGCCGATAAGCAGTATCTGATAACGAGGAACGGTATACGACTCTCGAAACCCTAATTCCTCGCGCAATTGGTGCTGTTATGCAAGAATAATTGATTTGATTCTATGTGTTATCAATCAGTGCCTTGTCTGAGGCGGGCGATCTCGGTGGAGGAAGAATACGAGGCCGGAGGAGGCGAATATCTGCTCGACGGTGCTGATGATGATGATAATGAAGGATGGCTCGCGACACATGGGAAGCCGAAAGGTGTTATTTGCTTTGCTGTGTAGTTTTCACTATTTGATGCCAATTTGGCCTTTTTGAGCTTATGATTTGTCGGCTTTGGATTATTAGAAGCTAAAGGCGATGAGGAGGAGAATTTGCCCTCCATTGATACACTGGAGATAAGCAAAGGGAAGGTTGTTCAGTCCATTCCTTCGTACTTTGGCGGCGAGGAGGAAGAAGAAATACCTGACATGGCCGACTTTGAAAATTCCGAAAATCTTGTTGAGACTGATCCTGTAGGTGTTCGTGTTTCTATTTTTAACTATATATGTTAAACACTTTGTTGTTTCAGTTGCTGCATTGATGTGATGTACACATTTTCTTCTAGTTGCAATGGGAAATTGCTTCAGAGGTTGGAGTTTCTTGTTGTGGTTTACTGCAATACCGGCGTAGATGAATATGGCACATATTTGTGTTTTAATTAACTATGCTAGTTACAGTAACTGTAAGGGGAATTTCTGATAGGCCCATGGAGTATAACTAGATTGCACGTGACCCTAAGGAATGCCACTTAGTTTAGGGATTTATTAGCAAACCAAACATCATGGTGGATTAAGGTCGAGCTGAGCTAAGTGGAGTATTTACATCTTTATTAGATAATACTGACTGTGATATCCCAATTTGATTGTAGTTTACAAATTGAAAAGTAAATCAACATTTCTCTGGAGCTGCTCATATTCTTTCATTCAATCAACAACTCCTTAACACTTCTCTGAGCTTCTAACAATCTTCAACTCTTCTTAGTTGGCTTTTATGTCAATTACTAACTACTAATTTTAAGCACTCAGTCAAATTCTACATCCTTTTTTCTGTATTTACTATATATTTTTTTTTTTTGTATAATTGCAGGCCACCCTCCAACCCTCATATTTTGTTGCACATGAACCCGAGGATGATAACATCCTCCGAACACGGACATATGATGTTAGTATTACGTAAGTACCAATATCTGAACCTTAGACTGTTCTTCTTATGAAAGAGAAAAAAAAGTTATCTTGATTTCCTTTTCATGTCTCATTTAATTTTCTCCATCTGCTTTAATAATGTTTTAGAAATGGGTAAGATGCATTTACATTTTAACTTACATTGTTAACTTTTGAACAGACACATGAGTTTTACTGGCATTATATGCTAAGACTGAATGAAAATTACGGTTTTTAATCATTTGCATTTCCTAGTGGGAAATTGTTGCAGAGTAGCATTTGCATTTGCATTTGCACATGTGGGAACAGCTATTTTATGCCAATTAATGCCAATATTATGCATAAAGATTGAGATTATAGAAAAAATTGGTATAAGAGAAGACATTGATCCTTGGGCCAACATTGAGGTGCCTATGTACCTTTGTTGTTTTATAGTAATTGTAGCCTATTATTTGCCATAAGTAATCATTTGACTCTTTGAAATCGGTCCAAATCTATGGTGCTCTGTATAAGCAGATCTAGATGGCATATCTAGATAGCATAGTAGCCCATCTGGCTTATAACTGACAAATGTGAGTTGCAGCCTAGCAAGCCTCACTGGCCAATAATAGAAAAGTGAACAACTCAAAAAGCAAATGCCTGCCAAATTGGAATTATAGAATCAGGTGGCCAAGCTTTGGCAAAGCTTAACCAGCTCTTTGTGTGGAAATGCTTTTTGGATCACATTGCCTAACTCTCTTTTTTTTCTTTTTATTATCAATAGTATCATGAATAGCAAAGCAGATTCTTATTTATTGTATTTCGTCTCGAAGGCGAACTAACAACCTATCTTCAGTCTTTATATTGATTACCACTTATTGGTTTTGCATCCTGCTTGATGCAGTATATGATCATTCACTGGAACATCAGTCCTTTTGTGGCATTTCTTTTGTAAGCTTCAGTATCATGTATACTACAATCTCTCATGCCTCTTCATGGTTGTCTAATAGCTATTTAAAGATCAGGGGAATTTTATCATTCAATAGGGTCCAGATAGTTTGCTCATTAATGTGATCCCCATGCTAGCTTGATTTAGGCTTGCCTACTATTCATTCGTCCTTCTTTTACGTGACTGTAACTTTTGAAATAGTGTCTTTATTACATTAATCGTCCAGCAGCCTAAGATACTATCCTACTGCAGGTATGACAAATATTACCAAACTCCTCGTGTGTGGCTTACTGGATATGATGAGGTTATGCCACTTTACTTAATACCATTTTCTCTTTTTGAACTCATTGTGCAAAATGTGAACTAATTTCTTAAATAATTGTTGGATATCGTTCTTTTCTCAGATGTGAACTAGCAGACTGAACAAAATATGTCCAATGTAATGTCACCTCTGATCTGTTTAAGATTGCTCCCAGTTCTCGCATTATGATTAGAACCTTTTTGAGACAAGCAGCTTTTACTAATATGATTTTCTATATTGTAATTTGTTTGGTTAATCCTAAACCGTCCGATTTGCTTTCCTTGTTTGACTGTGTTCTTTTACTTTTTATTGTGTGGTGATGAAGGTACCAAAGTTGTAATTAGGATCTTCCAAATTCAAAGGGAAACATAGCTATTTTCTCATTTGGTCGTTTTCCAGTATTGCCTTAGGTTTCATTTGATTTACTGGTCAGAAAACAAATATACTTATGCCATTCGCAGCTTGAGATGATGTGGTCCAATGCCTTTGGCATTATATTAGTATGTGATTTTTACTGGTGCATTCCCATAATGAATATGTGAAAATGGCTGCTTTAATTAGTGTGCTCTCAGTTTGATGGTGTCTCAACAACTTATAAAATTGACTCTTGCAGTCGAGAATGCCTCTACAACCAGAGCTTGTACTCGAAGATGTCAGCCAAGACCATGCCCGCAAAACTGTAATGTCTTACCTTCCACTTGCTTTCAAATTTTCAAATTGCCATTTAAATAGACATGATAATTAAGCTGGAAAATTTTGTTGACTTGATTTAATTCTTGGATGTTATTTTCATAAATCTTCCCTATTACTTGCCATCGGGAAGCTCTGCATTGTAATTGACAAGTTATAAAATTGCATGCAACGGGTATGATCCATAGAGGTTGAAATAGGTCAAACCACAACCCCCCACCCACCCAACCAAACACACACAAAAAAAAAACCACTTATGTGTGATTGATTTTGGTTGGTTTTTCTCTTTGACCAAATTATAAAGATTGAGAGAATGATAGTTGGGTGGAGAAAGAGCATTTCCGATAGATAAGAGAAGAGTTGCATAAAGAGATGCATGTCTATGTTTATTATGAGTTGCAAGGAGGGAAAGAATAATTGTACAAAAATGTCGAGTGAAAAAAGTGTATGTGACAATCATGTTTGATTCATGGTCATTAAATCGAATGTTGTTCAGGTTTTGCCAGTTTTATTTGGTCTGTAGTGTACCAAAAAGTCCTATGTGCAATGAGCTATTTCTGAAGGAGCACGTTCAAATTTGCATTTTTGTGTCTGGTTCCAGTTTTCTCTTGGATATGGCTTTAGAAGTTTGTAATCCTGAAATTGTTACTTTTTATTTGCTCTGTAAAAATACTTTTAACTAAAATTCCACAGCTTCAATGCGTGACTAAGTTATTGTACTAAAATTACAGGTGACAATTGAAGATCATCCTCACTTGCCAGGAAAGCATGCATCGGTTCATCCGTGTCGACATGGGGCCGTGATGAAAAAGATAATAGATGTTTTGATGTCACGAGGAGTGGAACCAGAAGTTGACAAGTAATTCTTTTTATTGCACATAATTTCTTTGCCTGTCTTGCCTTTACTATGACTTTAATAAATAGGTAACAATTTTTAACATTTCTCTGGAATGTTTTGCTTGTCTCTGTTCAACTACGTCACCGTCCTCTCTAGGTGCTAAAATATAATAAATTGTAAGCTTATAGAGATTATTTCTGCTCTAAATAACTGCTTTACCACATATCCTGCAGGTATCTTTTCTTGTTCTTAAAATTCATGGCTTCAGTTATACCAACTATTGAGTACGACTACACCATGGACTTTGATCTTGGTAGTACAAGTACCTGATAAAAGGTATGCACCTTGCCAATTCAACTTATTGATGGTTATATTACTGAATATATATTCATACTTATTGCCTAGCCATAACTTCTTTTTAACCATCTTGAGTCTTCTTTCCCCATTATTTTCCGAAGTTTAGTAACTAAATGGTGGATGAGGTGTTACGTCACTTCATTTTTGCACCATTTTTGCACCATTTAATCATTCGTACACTGAATTGACAACCTAAGCAAGCAGTTGTGAATTATGACCGTAGTATATTTCTGTTTGAAGCAGGTCGAATTTGGGGCGGGCAGCTATGGATCTGGACGTTCTTTAAGAGTTTTAACTATCTTCTTGTTAAGCCTCTGTACATACTGTATAGTCATCAATGCCTGATTAAGCAGTTAAATGTTGGTTGCGAAGTAGCTTCGTGTTGACTGTTTTTAGGGATGGGATAGAGTTTATGTTTATGGACATGAAACATTAAACTTCTCTAGTTCTAAAATTCGATTGAATGCTCTTGGCTGACATTGCATCTGTCAAGTTGCAAGGAGTGCTATATCATATGACCAGCATTCTCTCATGCAAAGTGAAAACTGCTTCTGATGTTTCTCATTAAATATTAGTTTGTCAGCAATTGTGTAATATTATTTTGAAGGAAAATGGGACTTAAAGGTCTGGGCATATGATGGATTATCGAAACTCCATAGTTTCTGGAACTTCAATTTTGTCTGCCTTTATCTTTTTTTGTTTTTTTTGGGGGGGGGACCCCCCTTAGGCTTTAAGCTGTGTGCGCTTGTATTTTGAAACTAGTGAAAAAATAAATTAAATGTGCAAATTCGTTATAATTTATTTCTCCTACTTAGTACGATATTCCAAACAAAACAACATGATTGAGATTCAAACTATAAATCAGCAATTCAAGTACGCTCAATATGTTTATGGATGACTTCAAAAAGCGTAATTACCCACTCATCTAGCTTCGGAGCAATTCTTATTTTTCCAGCACTAAACGCCAGAATCATATGGGGCCTTAACAGTATAAAACAGCCTAACTGTACAAACAGTTTGCCATAAAACATCCACTAGCTCTCGAAACACTCTACACCACCTTCGCACAACAGTTTACCAACAAAAATCCACAAACAGAGTCGGCATCACCTACATCTTTTTTTTACTCCTGGGTTCGAGAAGATTGGGTAAAATTAGCACATCACCAGCAGCATTTTGAACTCTATATCACGTCAAGAGTGAATTTCAGCAATCATCTAGACTTCTAGAGGATCCAGGGGCAGTTGCCATTCACTTTGTTACACAGGAACGCTAACGCCAAAGAGGTAGCCTGCTATCCTTTCTGATTTAACAGTTTTTGAAGGACACTTGCATCACCAGAAAAGCCCCTGGACTATGAAAGATCTACATGATCCTCTCTATCCATGGTCATTGAAGCTAGACAATAAATACCAGCAGGATGGAACAAGTGGTGTAGAAGAGCCATTTTACTACCAATCACATTAAAGTTCCGATTCTCAGCAGAAGATTTAAGTATCTACAAGTACCTCTTCATACTCAATTTTGTGCGTGGCATAGCATACCAGATAAGAGACCTTAAAAGCATCTAGGTGACCTCCTTACATCATAAAGAAAAGGACAAAAAAGGTTAAATCATGCAAAACAATTGGAATTTCACTATTGCCATCCACTTCAAGAAAAATACAGGGTACAAGTTGGAAGAATTCTCCAAAACAACCTATGCTATCTTATTAACTAATTAAGACAAAATATATAGTGTACAAAGTAAACTTGATGAACGGAACTGGTGGGGCTCTTCACTGGATAATCAAATAATCAAACGGATAAGGACGACCGGCCTGATAATCGATCATTGGACTTTACAAAGATGAGCAAAAAACCATGCCCAAAGAGATCTATCTATACACTAAACACTAGTCCAATAATAATGTCCAGAAAACCTACTTTGGTAGGCAATCCGCTACCCAGTTAATCCTTCCTACAATATGTTACACAAAACTAAATCAAAGCATTACAAGCAAGTCTCTTGTGTGTTCAGAGAACTTATCTTGTGTAGCATCATTGAGCCATTGGTGTCCATCTTCAGCAAAACTAGCATATACCCTGCTTCATATGTAGATAGGTTTGACATCATTAGGCCCAAAGCTTGATCCACAGGTAGGGCATTTCCTATGCCTGCTCTCAAGTGTCTTTTGAACACAATGGTGGCAGAACAAATGGTAGCACTTGGCAATAACAACCTAAACAGCAGGGAGATAAGTTATGTCAAGGGCTTGCGAACAAGAATGTAATACCAGACTGATTAAAAAGAAACGAATCAAATGGACCCCCATTTTTTGGCCTAAAGTCCTAAACAAATTTGGATTAAGAACTAAATAATCACCTCTTTCTGATGATCATGACAGATACCACATTTCAGTATCCCCCTATATTCTTTAATTTCCTGTCGAAGCTTTTGCAGGATTGTCGAGCGCTCAGTTTCAGCTCTAAGACTGGTAGCTTTCCTTGTCATTATATCTAATCCCTCCTCAATTCTCTTCTTATTAAACCTGGTTTGTAATAACATACTCTGTGAACTTCAAGAGGATAACACAAGCGCCAAAATTTTTTCCAAAGAAAAGAAACAAAAGGAAGTTCGACTACCTCTCCTTCTCCAGTTCTACAAGCAACTCGGCAACATCTAATCGGCTCCTCTCAGCCTTGGCTTGCATAGCATCTGTTGACTGCCTTAATTGCTGAGACTCGCTTTGTACATCCACTACCCTCCTTTGAGCATTGGCCAAAGAAACAGAGTTCTGCCACCCTTCCTCAGCAAGCTTCCCAGCTTGGTCGGACCAAACTTTCAACTGCAAAAGTACATAATTATTATTCCAATATTTTAGAATTATTAGCTCTTTTCATAGAAGATGCCCTTTTCCTTGCCTGATCATCTAATCGCAAAGTTTTTACATTATACAAATCCACCAATGAGTTTGCATGCTGCAACTTTTTATCCAAGGTTTGCACTTCAAAGCGCAGCGCATCCAGCGCTTGCCTAGCTGTAAGAGTCTCCATAACAAGCTGCATTAGCAACAAGAGAATGAGCTGATATTCTACACTGAACACTACACACTACTAAAGCAGCATCGCAACTGTTTAACAAGTGGAGAGTTTGGAATAAAGTGCCCAAATGAAGAAGAAATTAAGCACGTGACTCAAAAAGCACCTTACAAGCTCATTGATAAATCAAAACAGTTTAGTCTATTTCTGGAAAAGTATGTTAGATTTCCACAAATATTGTCATGATTAAAAAAACAACACCTGAACTTTAAAAAGTTACACCGCATTAGCAATCTACCAATTTCAACCGCTCGGTTCCAATTTCCATCAAATTTATAACTGCTTTAGCATATGACTGTCCTTTAACCACTCAAGTTCAGATACAAGTATCTCTTTCAACCACTCAACAGTCAGCACAATGATGGCTATAATAGCATGGCAACACATAGATGTACAATGAACAACTTGCAAACTACATAACAAACCCGAAACATCCACTAGAAAAGTACCTTTATGTTGTAATCATCTCTCTCTGTAATTTGTTGCAACAAGTGTTGATTCTGAGTTTGCATATCTTCATATGCTTGTCCAATGCTCTGGAAAAAAAAAAAAACCAATGCATAGTCTGAACACTTACAATACTTAACAGTTGTTGTATAAAGAATTAGGCCAAACAACATAAACCACCAGTGCACTTTCACCCCTACCTCAATTACCCTCATACAATTTCAAATTGCTTCAATTCCAACTTTGTACTTCACTCTTATCTCAAACAGGTTCAAAAGTTCAGATCATTGCAAAGTTCAGATGCATTCTATAAACCATAAAGAACCAAGAGTTAAGTAAATTTGCGCACTAAGCTGACAATTTAGAATGCTCTGATGAAGAATGATGTCTCCCGTGAATTTCAGAAATTTATCCCAAAATTCGGGACCTGGACCTACAACTAGTCATTCTAGTGAAGTGCAGGGATTGTTCATGTTATTTAGCCATAAAATTATCTCATGAAAGAACACTCAGACCTCAATTTCAGATAGGTAGGCATTGCCTTCTTCATGTTTAGATTCCAAAGTCTCCGAAAATCTACATATATCCCTGCGTAGAAGGAATACAATGGCCATATCATCAGGATTCTCTTAAATAAAAAGTCTCTTAACTCTTAAAGAAGGTAAAAGTGAACAACTCTATAAGGATTCACCTTTGAGAATGAGAAATCGTACAGACAAGTAACTATTAGTTGAGGCAAAGCAACTGGAGAACTCCCTATGAATTCTGAAGAAAATAGTTAAATACCTTCCAGCAGCCTCCAATTTCTGTCTCAATTCAGCAATCTCAGCTTCAGCAGCAGCTAATCTTTGCTGGGATACTGCTTCAGCTTCATTGGCTTCTTTGACACGCAACTCCAATTTGTGTTCATCTAGAGAGGATTTAAGACACTGAACAACAGCCCATGCCTTGTATTCTCTATCTCGAGATTCCATTACATCCCTGCCATGATAAAACTATTTACAGCAAATCCGGAAGCAGAGAAGAATGATAAACTTGAAGACACATAAGCTGAAGCAGTCATATAAGATGTCAATATTCAAAAGACAAAAATTCTCACTTATGAGTCAAACAGCAAGATTAGATTAACTAACTGATCTTGGATTTTACATAGACTGAAAACTCTAATTCAGTGAAAGGCACTTAGAATATAAAATCAACCATCTACACTCGAGAAAGCAAGTCATAGCAGAACTATTCAACTTGAAAGTTGACAAGTCATTCTATTGAGTGGTGAGGAAGCAGTAAAGAGAAGGGGAAGGTTCTCAGATTCTATCTAATGACCGGACCTTTCACCTAGCGCTCCTCAGCCATAAAACTTTCCATGAAAACATAATCCGATTGATCGCTAGCATAGAGTCAACTCAAAGAAACAAATTTAGATTCCAATAAAATGGTGACCAAGGTCCTACTAAATATCTGGAAATCAAACCAAGAGAATAGTATTTGCAGAATTTTATGGAATTGCAGCAGCTTTTGCTTTAGAGAGAACTTTCCCTAAGGGCGCTATAAAAAATCCAAAACAAACAAAATGAAAGAGTTAATAACAAGAGTATTAATTGTTGAAACTCTGTTAGTCATTTAATTAACAGAAAATTCTCTAGTAGATATGATATCAAAACTGACTGAAACAGACACAACCATGACATGACTAGCCATATTTGGATAAAATCCATACTTCTCTCCTTCTCTCTCTCTTCTTCGACCAAGTAAAACAAACCACAAACAAATAAAAGAATCTAACTATAGATTACAGCACACCACAGGGGAATTATGCTTCTTTCACAATGTCAGTTATGCCACCATTATGCAGACACAGGGTTGGACATATTATTTAGGACTCCAAATCATCGTGTTCGAACATCACCTATATGCTACATAACACTCTATTTCACCTACGAAATGACTGTACAGCAGTAGTCATAACTAATTATAATAGCACACTACACAATGTGGATGTTGCCATCTCAGAAAATAATGACTCATCACACAACAGTGAGAACAAAGTACATCACACTGACAAGACAAGTGCAAAAATTTATTTTTGTTGTCAATTTTCAGCCAAATCACACATTCCACCAAATTAGCAACTGTTCATTACCACTCTGTATACTGTCATCAGAAATCTGAACTGACTCGTCCCATTATGTCAGCCACTGCTAGTCAATATACAAAAATAAACACATTTTTCTTCCCTGTACTATGATGCACTATTTCCTTACAATTCAACAGTAAACATCAAATAGCTGCGCAAATAAAATAAGATAGGACACACAATAAATTGTACTGTCATGAGCAAAACAATAAACTAGCAGAAATTACCACAGAGCATGTGTCACAGAGCTCCAAGCATAATTCAACAAACTGCAATACAGTCTACCAAAAAGAATCTCGAAGAACTGTCCTAAAAGAAACAAAATTATGAAATGCTTCAATTGGCTTATACAAAAAGGATAATAGCTTACTACCTGGAATCTGTTGATTCACGTCTATACATCTCCAGAAATAGCTTCAGCTCCTTGTTAGTCTGTCTGATATCTCGGACCTGCAAAATTAGAAGCTTCTGTTTACAATTAAGCAGCTTCAGCATATAATGACATGCAAAGAGGCAAAGGCCAGCCACAAACATGTAAAAGATGATTACTCATACAATGAAGGTACATAAAGGAATATAAACAACTATAATACTTTTCAACTATAATTCTTCTCTTCATGCATAATGAATTGACAACTACCCCAGGTGTACCATTAGGGGAAAAAAAAGGCAACTAGCATGCATCTTTTGTCAATGTAATTTTCAATTCTTAGAGCAATACCTAAAATAATAAGAGATGACATTACAAATTTGTAATTAAAAAAAGAGAAAAGACATCATAACCGGACAATATTATCTTTATGGGACAACCTATTATTATGGAAAAGGCCTGATCTTCATGCATAAGAAGAAACCATAGACATGGGGAGGGAAAAAAAAATGCAAGACAAATACCACGAAAGGAGATATAAAAGTGAAGCTAAAACTAGCATCAACAAAAAAAAAAAGAAAAAAGAAAAAAAAAAGGAAAAAAGTGGCAAGGATTTTGTCATAGTATCAACTCAATGCAGGGACAGCTGATATTGGCTGGCAAGAAAAGTTACACTTGAATAAAACTAGATTGATAGCACCCTAAATATGCTAGCCACCCCAAGGCCCAAATCAACTATCCATCATATATGACTAGAGAGCAGCCTCGCTTAAAAGTCTCGCATAGTTGAAAGAAAAGGCATGAATATCTCACAGATTATTTTTCATGAAATAGTATGCTGAAGAAACACTACATTTTCTAGAATCATGTAGTATTTGTTAGCATGTATAACTGTACACTGGAAGCCAATCCCACTAGTTAGAATCGACTGGAAAGCATTCCTACCAAGCAAATCCTCCATGTCTTAGCCACAAAATAGCATATCTAAATAAGAAGATCGTTTATTTCAAATTCGAAGGTTATAAAAATTATAGATCATTTACTTTTCTTTATTTGAAAAGTATGTAAGACAATTATCACTGGGGAATTCAAGATTGACTGAAAAATCAAGTCATGATTATAGCATATGCATGTAAATTTTTTTTCTCAAATGGAGAAACTTATGATAAGATATTGTACAATGTAGTTTGATAAGGTCGTTAAAACAATAATTTAATATTACAAATAAAAAAATTATGATACAGTGTAAAAGAAAAGATTTAATAATTTAAAATTTTAAAGTTTTTAAATAATTCCAATTTTTCATTTAGAGAGAGAGAGAGAGAGAGAGAGAGAGAGAGAGAGAGAGAGAGTACAGCATCTTGCAATCTCTTCACTTCAGAGATGCTGTTAGCAGATCTCCCAGATAAAGATGCCAATTCAATTTCCTGTGTAAAAGAAATGGTTTGACTCCTTCCTTGGGCCTATTGAGGCGAACTGATATAGAAGTAAATAGTTTTGAGTATCGCCTCTCACCCAAATCTTACCTTCCGGCTCAACATAGTAGAAAGAGATTGTACTTCTGCTCGCAAAGAATGCAGATCTGAGGCAGCTTCCTTATATTTAGTAATTTTACTTTGCATAATACCCATGTCCTTAGGTAGTGATGCTACAAGTGCTTTGAACTCCGAGATGACTTGCTTCCTACCTGAAAAGTAAATTTGCTCCTCAAAAGAGATTAGTAAATAGCTAAATGAAAGGAAAATAGGCTCTGGAGTAGAAGCTAACAACTAAGCAAAAATACCTTGTTCTCTAGAAGCCTCCTCAAGCTTGGTCTCCATCAAAATCTTTTCATCAGCTAGATTTTGTATTCCTTTCTCTAACTCCGCAAGTTTGGACTCAGAATATGCTGCGACTCTTTGAGAAATATCAGCTAGATCAACTTTCATATTCACTTCTCTTTCATGCCAAATGAAGTTGTCCTTTTCAACCTAAAATAAAGAAATTTGAAAAAAGAACATCAGCACAACAAAATGAGTCACTAAAACATCCCATTAATATAAGCTAATATATCTACTGACCAGTAACCACCTGTAATTTCTCCAATGATGTCTGATATTGGTCCATTTCAACTTTTGACTTTTGCAATTGATCATTCAGTAGCTGGAAAGCTTTGGATGAAGATATACTCTTGATATCCATCAAAGTATTCTGGTAATCATATATTGTGTACAATAAATCCTTCTAAGCGGGAAAGAAGCATTATAACAAATAAAAAAACTTGGATAAGAAGAAAGATAAACGAACCTGAAAACATGCTAACTTTTTCAGAATTGCAATTCTCTCTTCGTGCAAATTTTTAATTTCAACTAATCGTTTTGAATGTAAATCCTGGTCAAAAAGGGAGGAAAAACATAAAATTTGCACTAAATTATAAGATACCGCAAGCATATAAATGTCAGGTTTTTTTATATCAATTACCATCAATTCCTTCAAAGTAGCCTCCAGATCTTGCAGTTCTTTTTGCTTATCTCTGGTCTTATCTCCAGCAGCATGCTTATTTCCTAAGGTAGGAAAAAGCAAAGGAGTGCCTTGGCTTGGATCTTTTTCTGCCCTAAGGATAGCCAGTTTACGATTGCTTTCTTCCAACTCAGCAACAGTACTTGCCAACTCCTCTAGACAAAGTAATAAGAGAAAAATGTCAATGGCACAAAGTATGCATAATGTGTGAGCGCTCTAGAAGATGCTACCAATCAACCATTCTAGAGTATTAGAAATTAATTTGACAGCAAATGTGCACATGCACTGCATCCAATGCAAATGGTGGTATGATCAAAAAGGTTTCAAGAGAACAAGTTATCAAATAGTTGGCACCATTCTTAATCAAATATGATTGAACATATCCAACGGCCTTACTGTAGACTCTTTCACAAGTTCTAACATGTAGAAAGTTGAGTAGAAGGCCACATATTATTCAGGTAAGCATATCTACACATGAATCTTCAGGACAAATAAACTTCAAAGGTAAGATTTATATAATATACCTCGTAATCGCTTGTGTTCAGCCTTATTGCGAGCATTCACATCTCTATGGTCCTGAAACTTCTCTGCCAATTGCCTGTGCTTTAAATGAAGATCATCTACAGATACTAGAATATTATTAAGTTCTGCCAGGAGGTCTTTCGTATTATTCTGCAGTTGTTTGCTGGGGTCTGCACAACCCAAAAAAAAGAGAATAAAACAAAAGGTAAGAAACTTGGTAAAGTACGAAATCAAAAAGAAAGTATTAAAAAGACATGAATAAGAAATGAATTAATATCATACCATCTTCTGGTAGAGCTACCAGAAGAGCGGAAGCCAGCTCCCTATTTGAATGCCACACACCATTGGACAATGACATAACATTCCTGAAGATGTTCTTTGATGATGACTGCAATGTTCTTATGTCATTTTCTGTGTGACTAGGCGATATACATCCTGAACTTTCAGTAGCACCTGTTTCTAGGAGTCTGTTTAAAAAATCCTCCTTTGCTGCCGAGGACACTCCATCTGAAAAAGAGATCAGTAGTAAACCTTAAGCGTCAATCAAACAGTTAGAAAAGAACAAGACACAAAGATAACATTGAAAAAATATTATGTTGCATCAAAACTTAGTTCAAGATTACAAGGTAGGAGCTTCATAAAGAAGCATAATACTTGCTTTAAAAATAATTCCTGTTTAACCCTGCTTTTCCAGTCTACTGTACTACTACGAAACCAAATAGCAGTCGAATAAGACTAACACATAAAAAACTGAGATTACATTAAGCAGAAGACTTCAAATAGATATGCATTCTGTTTCCTATCAATGCATGCAACTGCACACATCCAAAATTAAATTCCTACACAGATGAAATTCATTTTATAGCAATCAAACTTCTGTGTTTGAAGTCGAGTAGAGAAAGCTACTCTGAAAGTCGGGTTTTAGAATTTGTTTTAGAAAAGCAGTATAAAATATAAACCAAATAGTGCAAACTCCATAAAAAGACAGAAATTGTTTAAGTGTCTCACCGTCGTGTATATTATTATGCCTTAAATCACGTCCATGATTTGAAGAGCCGCTTGTGCAAACAGAAATTGACTCCAAATCACTGACAAGCTGTCAAACAAAAAGAGAATAATTTTAATACTTTAGACAAGGTTCAATGGATATTTCAAATTACATACGAGAAGAATTACCCGGTCCCAAGACTCATTAACCACGGTTAACGTGCCGGTGTACGTCTTCTGTTTCTCTTTTAGCTGATTCAATTTATCCTCAAGAACAAGGTACTCGACTTTCTGGGCTTCTACTTGTTCAACAAGCTTTTGATTTTTGTATTTAAGCACAGCAACATCAAGCTGGGAAAAATCAAAGAAACAAAGGAATACATGCACATTAGATAAGTATAATGGAAATTTGTGAAAAATAAATAAATGCCAATGAAGTAGCTGTTCTAGTGAACATACGATGAACTTACAAAAAAACGTCAAATTTGTCGCTAAACATGTATATGCAGATTCAGACACTGACAAAAAACTTACCCACAAAACAAGGAGTTTACTCTGGAATTTCTGTAATAGGATAGGCGTGCTTCCTCCTTTCCGGAGCCAATTCCTAGCTTGCGATATTACAGAAATTCCAGAGTAATAGACCTTACATAAATCACCGTAGGAAAGCTCAAGAACTATACCCTAGAACTAGAATGATACTCTATTTTCTTATAGACGGATTACTTTGCTTTCTTCCGATTATTTCCTGCAAATCATTCATAATAATTAGGCATTTCTCGGACGGATTTTCCTTTGGAAGATCATTCTCGAATGTGATATGACTAGCATTTATCACGACAGCAGCTGATCTCTGATTTGCAGACTTAAGCAGAGTAGGTAAGGGACACAAAATTTGTCCAAGAAAAAGAAACTTAACTATTATTATGAATTACCTTTTTTCTACTATGGTAAACAGAAGCACTCTAGTATCATCGGTTAACCTTATTTTCCAGTAAAGTTCGATTCTTTTTTGGCCCTAGCAAGCTTTCTTCTTTCTTAAATGATGTATAACCAAATTACTTTCCTGACAACATGAGAGCAGGGGATATAAAACATCAAACCACCAGATACACGGCCTATACCCAAAATTAGGATCGCCCAAAACCCTAAAAATTGCACAATCGATCAACATAAGGATAAATCCGCCAGGAATACGAGCATTGGCAACAACAAACGACAAATTTCAACGATCCCAAATATCATCTACTAGCGCGAATTCAAGAAAGCAGAGAGTGATCATACCTTCTTATCCTCCGAAAAAGGAGGGAGTGGCTGCTTCTTCGCGGCCGCACCAGCCGTGGGGGAGATGGAGCTGAAGTGGCGCCGCTTCCTATCCGGCTCTCCAGTGCTCCCCATGGCCCTATCTCCTGAGAACACAGAAACCCTAACCAATCGCTCCAGCCATGTGAGCTCGGAAACGCAACCAAATTGCGACCGTATAACCAAAATCAGATTAAAACCGCAGATCCAAAGGCAGATACTCCACTCCCAAACCGCGGATCAGCAAAAGAATTGGAAAAAAGAAAAATTAGGGGATAATCGAGCCACGGAAATCTAGGGCCAGAGGTAAGAGCCCCGGTTGCGATTATTTTAGGGCAAGAACCGATCTTTACTGCTATTTAAGGTTTCGATCGGATAGAGTAGGGAGGGGAGAGAAGGGTTTTGTTATGCTTCGGAGAGGGTTAGAGAGAGAGAGAGAGAGAGAGAGAGAGAGGTGGGTGGGTTTCGGAGTTGGGGGAAAAAACGAGCAGCTGAGATGAGAGCGGAGAGGGTAGAGAATAATAGTTGGGATCATGCGAGTGCGAGCACGGGAGAGGAGGCGAATCTCCTTTTGCCGTGAACCAGGGGTAAAATCGTCATCGAGGGAGGGAACTGGTCAGTGTCACATGTTTAGCACGTGCACGGTGGAAGAAGAATCCTAATGGGCTGGTTGTGAGTTGGATTATGCATGGGCTTATGTGCTCGGCCCAGCAAAGTAATCTAGATTAGGAGTTAGCATAGAAATATAAACCCAAAAAAAAATAAAAAACAACAAAAACCTAAATGTTGCACTTTGTTTTCAATAAATAAAAATTTTAGATTAATTGGATGAGGTCAACTTTCTACATTTGCGATCTGCTGCAACAGGTCTGAATTTTTTTTTTCATATAAAAAATTATTATATTGTAACTAAAATAACGTTGTTTACGTGACGGTGTACAAATTTAAGGAGCTGCTGAAATCCTGGGAGCTATGTGCATAAATTGCTAGACGTCCTACCATACCGGTTTTTTTTTTTTTTTTTTCGCGCCCCTCCTTCGAGGCCCTGGCTGCCTCACCCATGTAGCCTAATTCATATTTTCAATGAATAAAACAGGTAGCGTGCTACCTTTTCTCAAAAAAAATAACGTTGTTTAGATGAAAATATAATATCAATAGTCCCACCACTGGATAAATATATTTTTACATTTTTGGTCATTATTTTTGAGACCTATAGCATTAGGTAATTTTTAATAAGGTATATTTGGTGATCTACAGTTGTTTGGCCAAATAGAGTTGAGGAAAGTCTGACATACTTCTATATTTTATAGTGACTATCTAAGTACACAGGCATAATGCACGTTACATAAAATATTTAAAATATAATATATACTATTTAAAATGTTTGGAAACCTAAACGTGTAGCTTTCATTTTTTTTTTGAAAAAAAATAAACTTCTTATAGATGTGGATTGAGTCTCATAAAAATTTAAAAACCAAACAATAATAAAATCCTTTAAGAAGTAAAGAAAAATATTCTTAAAAATGGCATCGCGAAAAAATTCTAAATGATCTAGAAAGGGAAAGAAAACTTTCTCTTTTATTATAGAGGATATTTTGCTTATCATATAGCAGAGCAATATCGTTAAAAAAAAAAATAAATACTTTATTATTTGTTCGTTGGATAATATCCAACTGTTTAAAATTTTTATATAATATTAATTTAGAAAATAATAAAAATGTTTATTAATTATATGATATTTATCAAATAAATAATGGCCAGATGTTGTTAAGAGATGATTAACAGTATATCATAAGTAATAAAGGACACTTTGAGAACAAAAGGAGAAGAAAACTCCCTCTTTTATGAATAGGCGAGAATATCAAAAAAAAAACCGTAGAAGCTTTTAGGAAAACATGCAACATGCTATACAAGTTATTTTGCTTATCATAATGGCATAATAATATTAACATCATCCAAAAACAGAGACTTTTTTTGAACGTGGGATAATATACAACAATTTAAAATTATTATATAATATCAAAAATTTTAAAAATAATAAAAATATTTGATAATTATGTGATATTTATCAAATAACATAAATTCGGATATTACTAGGAGATGATTGACATTATGTTATAAATCGATCGATGGCATTTTCAGGAAAGAAGGGAGTCTTTTAATAGTAAGTATGGATATGGATATGGATTTAGAAATTATATGTCAACAAAATTAGTGCAGTTTATTTATGTGAAAATTATTATTTACAAAAATAAATAAAGAAATATTTTATAAATCTTTTATAATGTATAATGCATTTTCTCTTATATGCAAAACCCCAGTGAAGCCTAATAAACAATCAACTATTGTGAACTGGACTGCTTTGTTTCCGCTGCGCTACTCGGTAAATCAGTCGAACACTTTGAGAGCGGCGCACGAGGGCAAAGGAAGAAGATGCTCCTCGCGAGAACCCACACTCCTCCCCTCTCCCTCTCGAATCCCCTCCAAAACGCTAACCCTAACCCTAACCCTAACCCTAGCCGTGGTTTCCTATCCACCACCCGTCTTCGGCCCCCGCGCTCCGGCGCCGCCGCGTTGACCGCCGCGGCGCCGGCGCCGGCGCCGGTGCAGGCGCTTCAAACGCCGCCTCAGCCGCGCGTGGACGTGCTCTCGGAGTCGCTCCCCTTCATCCAGCGGTTCCGCGGGAAGACGATCGTGGTGAAGTACGGCGGCGCCGCCATGAAGTCGGAGGCGCTCCAGAAGTCGGTGGTGAAGGACCTCGTCCTCCTCTCCTGCGTCGGCCTCCGCCTCGTCCTCGTCCACGGCGGCGGCCCCGAGATCAACGAGTGGCTCCTCCGCGTCGGCGTCGAGCCCCAGTTCCACAACGGCCTCCGCGTCACCGACGCCCAAACCATGGAGGTCGTCGAGATGGTCCTCGTCGGCAAGGTGAACAAGTCCCTCGTCTCCCTCCTCAACGCCGAGGGCGCCACCGCCGTCGGCCTCTGCGGCAAGGACGCTCGCCTCATCACCGCGCGTCCCACCCCCGACGCCGCCGCGCTAGGGTTCGTGGGCGAGGTCGCGCGCGTGGACCCCGCCGTCCTCCGTCCGATCATCGGCGACGCCTACATCCCCGTGATCGCCACCGTTGCCGCAGACGAGGCCGGCCAGACCTACAACATCAATGCCGACACGGTCGCCGGAGAGATCGCCGCCGCTGTCGCCGCGGAGAAGCTGATCCTGCTCACAGATGTGCCCGGGATCCTTGCGGACCGCGACGATCCCGGAAGCCTTGTTAAGGAGATCGACATAAGTGGAATAAGGAACATGATAAAGGAGGGGAAGGTGGCGGGGGGGATGATACCAAAGGTTAATTGCTGCATTAGGGCCCTTGCTCAAGGGGTTCGCACGGCTAGCATTATCGATGGCCGGCTCCCGCACTCGCTTCTCCTCGAGATCCTAACCGACGAAGGTGCTGGAACCATGATCACCGGTTGAATTGCGACATTTTAAAGGGGGCGGTAAGTTTTGACCTAGCTTGGTTTAATTTATCAACAAGTTTTTACATGAATTGAGGGCGCTCGAAGTTTTGACTGTGAAGTAACCTGTTGTATTTTCAATTTAGTTATATCTACTCTCTGTGTTTTGCCATGAACTTTAGGTGTTGCTTCTCGTCCCTATTTGGATGTAATTTGATGCGGTGCGTGCTTCAAATGGGATGTATTCTGCATTTTGTGTGTAACCAGCACTTCTCTTCTGATTGTAAAGCTGTAGCCTTTGCAAAGCTTTTGAATGCATGTTGAGTACCTTGTTGTTTTGATAAACATTGGGAAAATATTATGTCCTTTATAGTTTGATTACAATCCATTTATATTTTATCATAATCTTTTAGCTGTGATTTCTTGTTCTTCTTCAATAAACATCAGGAAACTGGATTCATTCGCTTTAGAGTGTTCTGTCCATGAGAATTAAACTGTTATAGGTCCTTTGAGGGCATGTTGTTTTGATCACCAACATTGTTCTTTCATCATCAATTGTTTTAGGTCCAAATCTCAAACAACCATGGTAATATCGAGGTAAGTTTAATTCTCATAGACAGAGAGCGCTTTTCCGAGGAACTTGAACTGTTAAGAAGTGTCTTATTAATTTACTTCACTGGTTTCACCTTTGTTTTGGGTTTAAAGAAAATGAAACGGTTCAAGTGCCTTTCCTGGTTATTGGTTGTCGAAGTCTTTTCCTTGTCCGACTTTTGAATTCCGATGTTCTGCATTATGAGAGTATGAGCCATTGAAAGCTTTCTATTTGGTGATTTCTTTTAGTAAAATCTTACTTCATTCATTTGTTTACAATCTTATTCCGATCATGCAAAAAAAAAAGGTTGAAGACATAACATCTTGTGGTCTGACTTTTCAGGGTTCATGAAGTTTTGAGTATTTTCAAGCTTTCCTGGAACGTTGAATTGGCTTCTGCATTTGGAATATTAAGGCTAGAACCACAGAATACTTTTAAGATATCCCAATTGTTCCATCTGTAAAAGTCATGCTTCTATAGGTTATTCTAGGCTTCTAGCAAATGGAATGGCTATATTAGATGAATGTTTTCTTTAGTTTAGTCTGTTTTAACTGTTGTACAATATTTGTGACATTGGTTTGCCACATAGTGGAGGAGAAAAATATTTCTAAGAAACTGTTTTGCTATTATAGGTGCATAGATACTTGCATATCTTTCAAATTCCTCCATCAGTTTCGCCAACATAGGTAGGGACTGACTGCCCCTAGCGCAAGTAGCAAAAGGTTTGGTGGTTGCTATTCGAGGTCTTAAATTCGAAACCTAGTTGCTTCACATTCTGGCTAAGTTCATTCTTTAAAAAATTGAACGAAGCGGATAGCATGCTACCTTTCTCTCAAAAAATTTTGCCAATATAGGTAGAGCTGGCCGACGAAACTGCAGCATATGGACTCTTTTATTTTATATTTATCTCTCAATGATCTAAAGTTTGCCTCCTTGGTCTAGGAAACGTTCTCTTTTTTACCCCTTTAACTTTCTTTTTTTTTTGTTTTTCGCTCAGTGCGGTAAAGTTCTTCCAGCTGAGGTCATACATGGGTTCCAGAAGCCCTGTTGCGCTGGGCTTAATTGCAATACCAACTTCAATTATAGGTCTCTGGTAGGCCTATTTATTGTGCTACAGGTGTTCTAATAGGCAGTGTCAAGAAAAAAGTAGATGAAAGAAATTAGTGGTGAATGATAAGATTTGAAGTGATCTACACTCCAGATGTAACACATTTCATTAAAAACAATACAGCTTGTGTGGTTTGCTAGTGGAATACTGCCCTTTCACTGTAATCTCATGATGATCTGGAACAGTTTACAGTATCAAATGCTTCTTATTATTGATTGCTATCTCCATATTGTGGATCCTTTTCCTTTGGGGTATTGAATGTTAGATATTTCGGACAGGATGCAATGTTAGATTTGATGTTTTTTTTGTTTGCGTGGAGAATGGTTTGAGAGGTATGAATTGTTTGGGAGTGAATCAGATCTAGAATATTATTACATATCTCATGCAATTTTACATTCATTTCACATTTTGTCAGCAAGTAGTTAAAAACGCACTGCTTAGTTCAAAAATTATTGTCCTACTGTGTGCTTGTTCAACATACTGGATGCTAAAATGAAAAGATGTTTCATTCTTTTTCAACAGTCCGTGTGTAGGGAAACAGTTGGATGCTATATGGACTACAAGCACTCATTAAATGTATCTTGATTTTGGCCGACATGCTTGTAATTATTGTTTCATGCTTTTCTCGAACTGGTAATGCTAAATTCGTTTCTAGAAATTGGTAAAAGGAGAATTTCAACACGAATTCTGGTACACTACCTATAAAGAGTATAGATTCTATGTGAATCTTTTTTGGAGTGGGCGTAGCATTATCCTTGTCTATGTTAAACATTGCTTTGTTTGGCATGTAACAATTTGTTGATGCACTCACTATTCTTGTTGCTTGGTGCACTTCTAAATGGAGAGTACACTGTTGTCCTCTTTGCTTCTTCTGGACACTTTGAATGGCCGGCAAAAAAAACCCGTGGCCTCATGCATCTCCCGACGCCTAAGTTTTCTGGTCTAAATCTGTAAGTATATCTATCATGTAACAAGTTGGCATGGCTTCTAATTTACTTGCTTTGTTTGTAATTTTATCATAGGAGACATGCTTGGTCTGCTATTGAATTTAAAATCTCAAAACTGATTCGAAATGAACTAGTAATTTTCAAACTGAGTTGAGAGAATAGTTGACCTTGCAAATAACCCTAGCACCTCAGCATGGGCCCAAATTTTGTCATATTTCCTGCAGCATCCCATCACACAGAATATTTTTTTTTTAAATACACCGGCTATATTCAGCCGCATGATAGTTATTAGTAAAAAAAATTTATTTATTTATTTTTTTAAAAATGATTGATTGGTTTGTAATGATATGGTGTAAATGTTACATAATACATCTCACAACACAGTCACGATAATTCTCACCGAGTATGAATACTATTTATCCAACAGTGTCCCTCCATGTTACAACAATTTAGTATTGCCCAAATTTGTTCATCCTGAGTGCACGTCCTTCTATTGAAAAGAGGCAAAAGAAAAAGAAGTGTTATCGGTATACTTTTTATAGAGAAATATAAAATGTTAATCTAAAAAATATATAATCGTTTAAAACTTTAGTAATAATAATAATAATAACAATAATAATAATAATAATAATAATAAGATAAATGAATTAATATGGACTACAAGAGATTTGTAAATATAAATCTTATATTTTTGTACAAGATGTATGGACAATATGGCTCACATGAAAAAGGGCCAAAAAAAAAAAAAGAGGTGCACCGACCGTTACTCGTTAGTGACCCCACTAATTGCTCCATTATGAATTAATAAATTATAAACTTTTTCCCCTTGGCTGTTGGGTAAAATTAATGTTCATCATTGTAACGGGACCCACTTGTTCTCCACAAAACAGAGCTTACAGGAGTTCAAATATCTCTAGCTCAACCATTTTTTATAAAAAAAATTATTTATAACCCACAGGCTTTGCATCAAATAAAAATAAATCAAGTACAGAGCTACAAATACATCATTTAAGAACGAGAAAATTATTTAACGCAGAGTGTGTAAGCAAGTAATTTTGCCAAGAAGAGACGATAGAAAGATGTTACCCAAAAGAATAGATAAACTTTCCATAAGAGAAAAATTGCACTGTAACTTTTGTTTTGTCAATAATATTCACCAAGTTTAGTGTCTAAAAGCATTGGGGATATCATTTTTATATTAAAAAAAAAGAGTAAAAGTGCAACAAGGTTGATGTGAAAAAGATAAATTTTTGGATGAAAATGAACTTCTTCTTGGAAATCATCAAAAAAAAGAAAAAACCATTAAGATGAACATTCCTAAAAACAGTTCTAGAATTTGAGAACCAACCTGCGAAACCAACAACCGATCGTACATCAAGCTCCAAGATTCCGAAACGGCACCAATGAATCTAATGGCATTTTAGTAATTCTCCACAACATTTGCGTCAAAGCCCCTAACTTTCTCCTATATAAGCGAACAAAGAACCGCCTAACCTTTTGGATTCCACTCCCTTCTACAACGATTCCCCGCCAAAACCCTCCAAAAACCCCCCACAACCGTTCATAAAACCCCCCTCTCCACGACTCTACCCAAAAATACAAAAAGAAAAAAAATAATAAAAACGAAGGAAAAGGAATGGATTCTCTTCCTCACCACCATCTCCTCCCTCTTCCTCCTCCTCCTCGTCCACCGAAAACGTACCCCAAACACCTCCCATCCTCCTCGGCCTCGGCCGTGGCCTCACCCTCGTCCCTCCGCGTCACTTCCGCCGCCTCTACCACGATCTCCCCGACGGTCCCGACGACGACGACGATCACCGATTCCCCGGCCACCGCCTTTTGGGACTACAACCTCCTTTTCGCCTCCCAGCGGTGCGAATCCCCCGACCCGATCCCCCTCCGCCTCGCCGAGGGCTCGCTCCCCGCTGATTTCCCCGCCGGCACCTACTACCTCGCCGGACCCGGTCTCTTCTCTGATGATCACGGCTCCACCGTCCACCCCCTCGACGGCCACGGATACCTCCGCGCATTCGATTTCCGCGTAGGCGGCGGGGTCTACTACTCCGCCAGGTACGTGGCGACCATGGCGCAGCGGGAGGAGCGCCGCGGGGCGGGGAGCGCGTGGCGGTTCACGCACCGAGGGCCCTTCTCGGTGCTGAGGGGAGGGAAGCGCGTGGGAAACGTGAAGGTGATGAAGAACGTGGCGAACACGAGCGTGCTGCGGTGGTCGGGGCGCGTGCTGTGTCTGTGGGAGGGAGGGGACCCGTACGAGGTCGATCCGCGGACGCTGGAGACGGTGGGAGCTGTCGATTCGGACGGTCGAGGACGATGCTGGTGGCCGGGGGTGGTGGAAAAGGCGGGGTGGCGGATTGTCGGAGGTGGGGTTGGACGTGGCGGCTCATTTGCTGAAGCCTATCCTCGGCGGTGAGTAAGAAGATCGATCATCATGCAGTTACAATTAATATTTATCATTTATTTTTTAGAAGTTTAAACTGCATATTTATTTGTCAATATTCTATTGCGAACTATGTTGCTGTTGTTTTAAAGTACAAACCAGTGTGTAATTGACGTGCAAGATATATGGTGTGTGGGGCGCGCAGGGGTGTTCAACATGCCACAAAAGAGGTTGCTAGCGCACTACAAGATCGACCCCAAAAGGAACAGGCTCTTGCTGCTTTCCTGCAATGCTGAGGACATGCTCCTCCCTCGCTCCCACTTCACTTTCTACGGTAATTTAATTGCTCTACAAATCAACTAGATTCTCATTCATTAATTTATAATGGATATTGTTATTGTTTTTTCTCTATAATTGGCCACATGGTCATTCATATTCAAGAGCTCGAGCAATTAACTACTCCTTCCTTATAAGCTGAGTATATTATGTTTTTTCCTTTTTTTTTTTTGGATGTAGAATTTGATTGTAATTTTGAGCTGAAGCAAAAGAAAGAGTTCGTCATCCCGGATCAGTTGATGATTCACGACTGGGCCTTCACCGATAGCCACTATATATTAATTGGCAATCGCATCAAAGTTGACGTCCCCGGTAAGTTCCCATTATACAAATGATCTCGTGGTCCCATTCAATTTTGTATGAAGCATATGCATAAAACTGAATAGAAATATCCCAAAAAGTACTAACACACAATTTTATTAATATATGATCGTAGGATTTGTGAAACGCTTAAATATTACTAGCTTTCAAAATGGAAAAGTTGTTCAAGTAATCACGAGGCACTTTAACAATTTCATTCTTAGGCTCGAAACAATTCATCCTAGCCTTGATCACTGGTTTTGGAGTTTGGACTCTCTGAAATCTCAAACTCATTTATTCTAATAGAACTCTACACACGAATTACAGGATCGCTTCTTGCAGTATCAGGGCTCCATCCCATGATATCAGCGCTCTCCGTGAACCCGAGCCAACCATCGACGCCAATTTACGTGCTACCTCGCTTCTCTGCGGGCGAGACGAATATCACAAAGCGCGACTGGAGAGTTCCTGTCGAAGCTCCGTCACAGCTATGGGGCATGCACATCGGCAACGCCTTCGAGGAGAGAGACGGTGACGGCAACCTGGAAGTGCAACTGCAGGTCTCAGTTTGCTCCTACCAATGGTTCAATTTCCAGAGAATGTTTGGTATGTATACATTTAAGTTTGTACATTATTCCATTGTTTACATCTAATGTTTTGGGACTTTAATCAATTTGTAGGGTACAACTGGAGAAGTGGAAAGCTGGATCCCTCTTTCATGAATGTTGCAGAAGGAAAGGAGAAATTGCTACCCCACCTGATCAAGGTATTCATGAAAACCTGCATAAGAAATCATACCAGGATCTGAAAAATAAAGTAAATATATTACAGAGTCTCTCAACTGTGTTATATTCCTAGATATGCGCTACAAGACCATTAGCCTTAGTTGTCATCTCAATTCTGTCGAAATTGTGCGTGCACTTGCAGATGAAAATTGATATCGATTCAAGCGGAAATATTCGGTGCTGTTCGATTACCGATCTTTCAGAGCAATGGAATAGGCCGGCAGACTTCCCGGCGATCAATCCGGACTTCTCCAACAGAAAGAATACCTTTGTTTATGCGGCGGCAACATCAGGCAGCCGAAGATTCCTGCCGCATTTTCCGTTCGACAGCGTGGTAAAGCTTAATACATCAGATGGATCTGTATCTACATGGTCCACCACGAGCCGGTCGTTCATCGGAGAGCCCATATTTATTCAGAGAGGCGTCAAGGAGGACGACGGTTATGTTCTAGTTGTTGAGGTAAGATGAACAAATTTCTGCGCATGTCGAAGCTTAAGGGCGGGTTTCATGAAGTCATAGTGGCCTAGCTTGGCCTCATGACTTTGGTGCGGGACGCAAAGTTGAGTTTGGAAAACTCAACACAAGCACTATAGTTGTTTTACTAATGCTGCATCTAGCTTTGCTGCTAAACCAAGTTGGTTTAGCAGAACATGCACTTAATGCCCACACAAACACACACACGGACTCTACAAAGCTTTTAAGCTTTTAGAGTACACGGCTGAAGATAAAGCTGTTGGGAAACCATGAACTGTAAAGATTCTTAAGCAACATCCTTTCGGTGTTACAACTTTCTAACAGCCGAGTTGTATTATCTGGTGCAGTATGCAGTGTCGGAGCGGATATGCTACCTTGTGGTGCTAGATGCGAAGAGAATAGGAAGAGCAAATGCAGTCGTCGCGAAGCTTGAAGTTCCAAAGAACTTGACCTTCCCTCTTGGGTTCCATGGATTCTGGGCTAGCAGATAGCGAGCCGTATAACACACAGCTTCATCCTCTTCTGCTCCCTTCTTGCTCTTGTACAGCAACCGTAAGTATATGCACTCAATATGAAAAGCCATGTAATGCATAAATAGAAAAAGACAACTACAAACAAAAAGAAAAAGATACACCAGAGTCCATTCCCATCTCTTATGACTCGAATGTGATTAAATCCCAATGAACATCAAGCGGATCAAATTCCTACGAAGAATCCATTACTCTTATAAGGTAAATATCGATTCTACCATGTACCCAAACCAAATTGGAATTGTTCAAACAAACCCAAATAGGATGGACTAAAGTCAAATCATATAAACCCCCAACTCATCCAGGCAAATCAACAAAAGCGCACGCGCCGCCACAAAACAACATAGACTACATCTTAAGAAGCAAATCAGATTCTTTTATAGGCACTAGGATTGCCAAAATGGAAAATAACAACCAAGAAGAAGGCGTAAGTAGAGAATCACTCAAAATGTACCCTTAACAGTAATAGACTTATAATTAACAAATGCCTAACTAGCAAAAATCTACATAGTTTGTAGAACTACAAGAGCAAAGAAATTTTTTTCGTGTTCAAACAAATCCTCCAAACAAAGATAACAACATTCGATGCCAGTGCAAAATATGAAGTCCAAATAAGAGAAAATCCAGTGATACACCTCTCCAAGCACACAAGCTCAACGGTATCGGCGAAGGGACAAAGTCTGGTTCCTCTTCCAAGTTGCTCTGCGAGATGGCCTTGCCTTGTGATGCAGGTGGCCCTTGCCTCGCAGGCCACGGTACTTCTTACCCGCTGACGTGAGTCCACGAAGCTCGCGGTGCTTGTGAACACCCTTGCAGATCCAGTTGATTCTTGGATCATTACGAATTGCATTATGGGCAGCATCAACAAGGATAACCTCATAGTATTTGTAAGTCGAGTCCTGCCATAAAAAGGGGTAAACAATAAACCGATGAAAAGATGAGACAGACAAAATGTAACAAATATAAAATATAAAATAAAATGATCAAAATCTAACAAAAATAGTTTTAAAACTTTATTTAGTGTTAGCATAAAAATTGGTCATTTTACGTACAACATCTGCTACCAAAATCTCTATATTTACTGATTTACATATATGTCCCTTTAAATACTGAATTTTCATGCCTCTTAAAAGCACAGCTATTATGGAAATTCTGATTTTTCATGATATGATGTACATAGATATTTACACGGGCATATAAGAAATATATCAAAGGAATCTGTGCAGACCTCATTGATCCAATAGGAGTTGAGCACCTTGAGACCACCCAACTTCCGACCAGCTCTCTCCTCAGCAACAGACCTCTTGTTCCTTTGGAACTTCAGTTGAGTGATACCCTGGTTCTTGGGCTTGCCATAGACAATACCCTTGGGGACCGGCCTCTTCCTGCCTCCACGCCTAACTCGGACACGGTAAATCACATAACCCTGTACCACACCACAGGGCGTATCATTCACATCCGATGTCCAACCACGGAGCATGTTGAATTTGTGAAAACACATTCACTTCATGCTTAACGCGCAGTTGAGGAACAAAAGAACAACGTGCTGTACAGGAAATTCACGAAAAGACTAGTTTCATAGGACATAAATGGCAAGATAAGGTTTGGACAAGTCTGCGGAAGAAGTGCTACACGCAAGCATTTAGAGAAGGTTTCAGAAGCTTTTCATGTTTAAATTCCAGTATTCAAGATTCGTCGATGCAACCTAGATAGTAACCATTATATCAAATGCCAAATCCAACAGATATTTTCTGAATGCATGCGCTCATAAATTGTCCCTACCACTCAGCAGTTTATGCCATCAACTAAAGGCTCCAAGCAAAGAGTCCACGACAGCAAAATGTAACGTGAAACAGGATATCAAATGGGATAATAGTGATCAAAGTAAACATGTTGTTCAGTAATCAGTAGAATCATCATACAACAACAACAATGTCGAATCTTTCAAATGTATCACACCTAATTTTGCACCCTCGATATATTCCCAGAGATACCAGATGATAAAATTGTTAAAGCTCGTGAGTAACAGAACCAGCATCCATTGATAAATCCAACAAAATAGAAAACAAAAGCTGAAAAAAAAAAAGGCTCCGGGCAACAGTGGGTTATATTGTGCCTTAACTTAAAAATTGATACCTGCTTGGCCTTATAGCCGAGGCGCCGAGCCTTGTCGGGGTGAGTGGGCCTCGTGACGCGGACGATGGACGGGTGTTGGCGATACTCCCAACACCTCACCCGCTGCAAAAACCGCATCACATCCGACTGCTTCCTCCTCCATAGCTCCGACACGTACTTGTACGCCCCTAAAAGAAAATGACAAAGAAAAAACGATGGGCAAATGCATCGAGGGAGAAATGGGAAAAGATCGAAATAGGAGAAGCTGCAGAGGAGAAGAGAAGCTCTCACCCATTGCTCCGAAGAAGCTCACCGCAGGTGCTAGGATTAGGGTTTTCTCGGGGCCATGGGAAGTGTGAGAATATTGGATTTATTTAATATTTAATAAATTGCTACCGTTGGATTTGTAGGTCCTGATCTCGACCGTTGAGTTGGTGCATTTGGCTTCCGGTGAAGGATTTTCGTAGTAGGATGACAACGAATTTGGGTTACGTGGGCGGTGGCCCGCGGGCTGCGGGCCGCGGGTTCATTGCTCATGGCCGGATCGTATTAGCCCAGATATATGGCCTGTGACGATAGGCAAAGGACAACGTTTCATTGGGCCACGCTAGATTCGACCCCCAAGTACTTATTGATAGGTCTATTTCTGGATCCTATTAGTTTTTATAACAAGGAAAATTTACGATTTTGATCGGGGTAATCCAGTATATTTTTGACGTCCTCCCACATCGTGAGAGATTAGAAATTACGCTGACGTATGAGTACTACATCCGTGGGCCCCACATGTCAGTTTAACAACCATTTTAAGTACTATACTTAATATTTAATAATTAATATAGTAAAATCCAAATATAATTTGATATATCTTATCTACGAAAATTTAGAGCTCATTTTCAGATCCAAATTTATATCTCGAACTTGTTGGTCTTTATAATATTAAAATAAATATCAAATAAATTAAATGTGGCATTTGAGAGACCTCCATGTGCGTGCAATACTTTCTCTTCGTGTGGCAGGGAGACGAAGTGCGGCTAGGCATTTACCTAGACTGTTCTGGACCGGGTCCACCACGTCAGCTGTGGACCTGCCGTCATTCGTAGCCATCTACTTCCTGCCGTGTCCAGGTCCTGTACTGCCGTGTCCTTATAATTCCAGCTAACAATAAATAAAATAAAATAAAAGCGAAGGATTGATGTTTGCGCGGTCCACGGGTGACGTGGTAAACTTGGTGCACGAAAATATGTCTCTAAAAGTGGAGACTGGCCACAGGCCCACAGATCTCATTCTTTAAGCGAGTGTGACTCGTGACTCGTGACTCGTGACTCGCGAGGCCATCGGACGTAACCAGTCAAGGCAATAAAAATGTAAGAATTTCCGTGCAAGGCCAGCCACGCAAGGGAGCAAAAGATTCTCCTTCCATTTTGAGAAAAAGAAGTTAAAAGGATATCTAAGTTTCTTTGAAACGAATAATTGCAAATTTCTTAAAATAGTTTGACCAAAATATAGGTAAATAAATTCATAGTTTCTTGTGATTTTGTTTCATCTTGTCAAAATATGCTTGCGAATCAAAAACCAGTGAATTCTCCTTGACTATCATATAAGAAAACTCACCTCTTTTGCGTATCACAGAGTGATGTCATAATAATTGATCAGCATGTAAACCGACCCTCATTGTAGCTCTCCTTCAGATTCTGCAGCGCTTGGCGGATGTAATCCTCGCCTTGGTTGGAATATTTCAAGCAGATCAGCCTTTGTGCAACCCGGTACGCCATCTGAATTGAGTGATACTGCTCAAAGTTGATATTCATTCTCCTCATTTCCTATCAAAAACAGGTGTTACTGAACAGTGTTTTGAAAAAACTTCTGAGCACTAGGAAATGAAAAGAACGAGGATCCCATGTCTCTTAGTCTCTTTCAAAACATTTTTTTCAATGCAAGAATAGCTTCTGATGCTCTTCTATATCATTTTTGTTAGCGTCCCGGCCAAGTTGCTCACAACTTCCCACCAGAAGGGACATTGGATGTTAGAGCATTCTGAAAAACTCATACCATTGTACGTGCCGACGATTGTGGTGATGTGACTACAGAAAGAGTAGCATAATACCTCTTCTGTGATTCTTGAAGTAATGTTCCTTGCTGTCTCCACCACGGAGCTTGGTAGACCTGCAACACCAGCCAATAGAAGACCGTAGTGTGGCACCCTCCTTGGACCATCTTTGAGACGAAACTGAAAAAGAGCCAAAGAAAAAAAATGACAAATAAAAGAACTCTAGGGTTGTCCATGGAAACGATTCCCTGAAACAAGTTACTTGTACAAAAAACAACCTTGAAATCTAAGCGATTGTTGCGTAGGTCGACCTCAAAATGAAGAATCTTCACATTAGGATAGATGGTTGCAAGTTCAGATAGACCCTCCATATGCGTAGCAAATATAGTGTACCTAACGAAGAAAACATTTAAAGAGCTTTTCTCAATTTAAGCAAACTATAAATGCATTTTGCATGCACAAGAGAAAAGCAATTACTCCAAAACAACATAATGCTACTCATAAATGCTAGCAATCTGAAAATTTGCAGAGTAACAATATGAATGTACTGCAAATGGAATGACAACAAAATCAGGATTAATTATTTCTAGTAATACTGATGCATGTGTATTATTTATAAACAAAAATGGAATAAGAACAGATTAGGAGAGATGGAGTTGCCCTAGAGTTTTATGGAGGTCGTTCGAAAACTCATGTCCTTTGAACTAAAATTTTCAACAAAACCTATTTATACCAGTAGCTTTGACATATTTATTGTAAGGAGGTGTAATATCTACGCTTTGAGAGTTAGCAGATGCTCGCAACAGCTCCAAGCAATTGCAAACCCATCAGAGGAAGAAGTTGCCCTTCCCAGCTCATCCATAACAACCAGGCTCCTAAAATCAGAAAGACCATCATATGATAATATCAAAATATTATCAGTAAATGTGACATAATAATGGAAGTTAAAACAATATAGAGGCGATACTTTGGGGACACATTTTGCATGAGGAAAGCTGTCTCTTTCATTTCCGTCATAAACTACAAAGGACCATTTCAGCGATCAGGAAGTTTTCTATATCAAAATGATCCATAAATATCCTGAATAATCCTCAAGCTGGATAATTACTAATTAAAAAACTCTGCTAGCCTTTTGCAGTTTTCCCTCACAAGGTGCACCCATGCAGAGTATAAAATATAAAGCATCTGTTAACAAATGGTGTAAAAGAGAAGAAAGAATAACAGATGCAAAGAAGTTAAATGTGCCTATTGGCTAGAAAATAGTATCAGAAGGTCGCTGTGTGACTAAAATCACACTGTTCAGATGACTCAATGGTTGCAAATTAGCTGTGATATTTTGCATTTGCCGTGCTAAAACTGCATAAGAAAGTAATGGAAGCCGCAAATAAATAATCCTGACATAAAACGCAATGCAAAGGCAGAGCAAATTAACTTGCAGTGTTCATAATTATGGTGAGTAAGAAGTGACCATGAGAAGAAAACCAAACTTTTAGACATGGGACTATGGGAGACAAACACTACGAGCAAGAACAGGTCCAAACCAGTTAAAATTGAACTGAACTGAACTGAACCAGAATCTTTTGTTCAGATCAAATTCTGTCTTGTAGCAATTCAGGTTCGGTTGTGTTCGGTCTGATAACATAGCTATTCGATTCTTTATGTTCAGTCAGCTGAACGCACTCCTATAGTCCTACTGGTCACCACCATTGATGTGCCTTTTGACAATAGAAAACACTCCTGATATTAAATCACAACTCACAAGTTACCTACCAAGCAATATCCTTCATAGAAAAGGATGTCAAAATACTGCTATGTAGATGCATATAATCTAGACAGGCTTCTCTACCTAGCAAGTAGCAACAGCTCCTACTAGTAACTATAAATAGTTAATTCCATAATAGTATATTTTGATTGAAAATTTTATAGAAAATCATGAAAGGGTGTGAAGCTAGGTTAAGAGTTTGTTTATTAAATTTCTCATGATTTAATGAACAATAAGTTGAATAAAACATAACATTGAATAGGAGAAAGATAGTGCTTATGTAATCATCTCTTATCTTGGATGTGCTATTACTAATATCTATCTCTTCTCCAAGATTGCATGAATCAATGCTTCAAGTAGCTTCAGGAATTTACATGTGTAAGATAAATTTGAATCAACTAAATGTTACTATAGAAAACATAAAATGTGCTACCAGTCACGATACATTATAAGTATATGACAAAGACAATAAGACAATAAGCTTGAGGAAAAAGTGAAATACAGGGCAGAGATTCATATGCGTATCATTTATTCTGCATCATGTATAAGGAAGAGATTTGCATTTGATTGATATTAAAGAAAGACATGAATCTTTGCCCAATATAGGAAATTAGCAATATGATCCATATTCAAAGATAAGATAGATCTATCAGATAAACATATTTCATCGGAGTAGTACTTTCTATCAAAATAGATGCGCAACCAAGCAATTAAATAGACAATAAGGAGAAGATTAAGTTTAAGGTTGCATACAGTGCTAGAATTGTATTCAACATTATCTCCAGTCCCAATCCGTGTGAATATGCGATCAACCACTCTTAGAGATGCAAAACGAGCAGGGACATAACATCCGATTTGTGCAAGGATGACTATTAGACAAATCTGTTGAAGATAAGTGCTTTTTCCGCTCCTGACCAAAATAAGGCCTTTAGGCATTAATTGCCAAAATGCTCATATGAATAGCTTGGAAGTAGTGCATGTTTAAGTAGTTCATAAATGAGTTTACTCCAAAAATTGCTAATAGATAGGGCACTCTCACATGTTGGGGCCCATGACAATCACCATATTAGATGCTTCAGAGAGAAAAAGATTATTAGGCTGCACACAAAACTGATCTAGTTATTCTGTGATACACTATAACAACATCAAAGGAAGATAAAATTGATATACTGTACATACTACATACAACAAAATCAGTGTGTAGGCTTTCCAGTATAGGGTGTCTGCCAGCATCAATTGCCATTGGTCCATTATCTGTTCAAAAGAATCTCAGTTAGTCACCTGCTTACATTAAAATTGTGAAAGAAACATTTGCTACCTGTAAACTCTGGTCTTGTGTAGCGGTCAACAGGCTTAGTTGAAATACTGTGCGCAAATGAATTCACAATCATGTCTAGAAGGCATAAGACTTCTGCAAGCAATGTTAGTATGGAGATATCCTGCCTTATTGCATCAATCAGCCCTGCAGAGTAGAGGACAAAGAATTGACATCGTTCAGTCTAAAAGAAGAGAATTTTAAACATCGCTAATGAAAAATGAGTAATTGACATAGAGAGGCGAGGAATGTTCAATATACAATTTACTACACAGAGGCCACCCATTTCAGCTTTTGGTGCACATCCAAGGAATATTGTGTTGTATGCCAAAATTTAAAATAAATAATTTCATAAATTCATAAATTTGGCTCGATGAAGGGTGGAACAAAGAGTAACAAGATAATGGCCTGGAATGCAAAGCATGCTACAATTATCACTGGCTATCTTCTGGAGTTAAAAAGATTAACATGCAGCAGCGTTCAAATACCTTTTATGCTTATTAGGATGAAAATTTGCATATTACAGTTGTTTGTTATATACTTGTATATGCGAATATTTACATTATCCTCTTATATTAAGGTCAAATGCTTCAACAAGGAAGTCACATATAACTTGTTGAAACAATTATAAATTGGTCAGAAACAGTGGCCATGATGTTACCAATGTATTGCAGAGAGTATAATGTGGTTGAAAAGATGACCGAAACAGATCCGAAGACGAAATAAATCTATTGATATGATATTCATATATATGAAGATTTTCAGAATGTAATTCTACAAAGTATCAAGTTCACAAAAAGTCACTAAAGTAAGCTGGTATACCTTTCAAAACCATTTGACATTTTCCATCAATTAAGCAGAATTAACAAGTGATTGCGCTATCCAGCATAAAATGAAAAAAAGAGAAATTAGAACAAGGCACAACTAACTTATTTTGACAAAGTCATTGCAACCTTCCAAACAATGTTCTGTGCGCAAAAAGCATTCGGCAGAAGCTGATTTATTCCTAACATTCAGCTGCAAAGACATCAGCATAACAGATTCGTGTAAGAACTTTTGGCAGATGACAGCATGAACTGTCAAAGTTTCCAACAGTTAGATAGCACACATTTGCATATGGGACAAAGTAGGACAACAAAATATCTGAAGAGTTGTGGAAGAATATCTAGTGCAGCTGAAAGCCATAGAAGTTTGAATGTATTATTTTACACTGAATGAAGCTTCAAGCATAATATGTTATCAAGAAGCGACGCTGCTATAGAATTCATGCTGAAAATCATTAGTCATAGTTACATAATTGTAGCATAGTGGTGCGAAGTATGGTTATAGTCTGACCTTACTACGGAACATAGCAGGATAAATTAGTCTTACCCCACATTACATATTGGACATGTAACATCATTAGAGTTGTCTGTAAAGTGCGACTTGATTTAATATCTACTGAAAAATCCAGCCATATTTCCGGGAGTTTTATAATCATTTTAGCCTGAAGCGGATAGCTTACTGCATAAGGATAAAGGAAAAGGCTGCTTCAGTCAAGCAGCCTCTTCTTCTGCCAATAGTTTTTTGTTGTTTTCTCCTCTTTCGATGATGGATTATTCACTAAAGAGTAAAGTTGATGTGCTATACTGCTATTGTTTGGAAATTCAACTTTAGACATAACATCAGAATAAAGAGTAGCCAGAGTGTTCTCTCTTAGATGTACATCATCGGTCTTTCTGGCTTCTCGTTCTTTCAAATATAGGTCTTACAAACTTGTGAAAGCTAGACAGGCCCATGTCAGCAGATTTTCGGTCCACTTCAGAAAGCTTATCTATCATGTATAGAACACAAGATATAAGGATAAAATATCAGAGATTCGCATCAACTTACAGCAATTTGAGCTATCAAAAAGAAATAAATATCAAATAAACATTTCAAAAATATAAATACAATAACAGCACAAGAAACCACAGTGTGAAGTCTGGAGTGAAGTGAAGATAAGCAACTAACAGTTATCAGCCAACTCTATTCCTCATTAATGAATATGAAATGTGCATTAAAAATCATGAATTTCATCTTGACCAGCAATTCCAATATAGAATGACCAAGAACAACATTTTTAATCACTAAAATAGAAGGACAAGTGGCATAAGTAACTTACAGAGGCAAGTTCAAAACTTGAGCAGTGTATGTTTTTCCCATGTTTCATGACCTAAAACCAAAATAGTTCAGTATTCTTCAAATGTCTAGCACAAATAATGAAAAAATAAATTAGTGTAAATGACAAACCTGAATAAATGTATTAGGAAGCTTTCCAGATGTGTCCTTCTGTGGAATACTGAAGTAAAATCCCTGCCTATTGTTGTATGGGATCTTCAAATTTGGCAGATTAAATTCCTCCCGGTATTTGTTTGCAAGATTATGTATAGCTGTTAACAACAAGGTGATAAGAAATGCAGAATACATGCTGGTATCAACTTAAAATTTTTATGCACCTTCACTTGTGTCACAGAAGGAACGGCGTGCAACATCAAGAAGTCCATCTATTCCAGCTTTGATAGCAAAACACTGCTGTGTGCAAGCAACAAAAGGAGCCCTTGCATGTATCACATCTTCATCAATTACATCCCTAATTCTGGGAAAGGCAAAAAAATAGAAGTAAACACTTGAAAATGCACAGGACATGCTGACTGCAGTTGCCCATAGTTCTATTAATGCATCCACACTGAAATTTCTTCAATATAAACAAGTTTCAAAAAAATATAAAAAAGGTAAGTACAAGGACTACAGTATCAAACCTGTTTCTCATGTTTGAATATTTCTGATTTTCACAAACAGTGCGGTAAATGTTGCAAAGAAGGGAACATTTTGCATCCTTGAGAACCTAGAATTTGAGATATTTAGTCCAAAAAAAAAACAAAACACACTTCCCATGGACGAAAAGGATATGGTTGATGTGTTTCTACAGTGCTAGTACTGTGTATTGAAACAGTTGTGAGATGGTTGCATCAACTAATTTAGAAAACATAACAACATTTGATAGTCTCCAGATTATCACCAAGTCTTGAAATGAGCACTTTTATTTACCTTGGAAAGAAAGGGTATGGCATCCAGAGCTGTTTTAAGAACAATAATGTCTGAAATCAGCATTTGACTCTTTCTACCATTTACAGACTTCAAAACTTCCTCTGTGACCTTTCTGGGTTTGAAACAAAAGTGACAAAGAACCTTGTCTTGGCAAAAGTCATAAAATGAGGTTAGCATGCTTTTAGAAGCTATCACATATATACACCACAATAATAAGCAAAGAATTAGGAGATAGTCATCCAACCTGTCTCTTTTGGAAATTTTCGAAGACCCTGCGTCAGTCCAAAGAACAACTCTTCATTGCTCATTAGTTCATCCTGAAAATAGAAGTATATATTTCAAGAATGACTAGCAGAAATAATCTTATCTTAACCTAGATGGACCTATTAAATCAGACAAAAGTGACAAATTTGAGACCAGTTTATAAAATTTTATTTATGAAAAGGAATTGCTATTGATATTCCACAAAACCGACAAAGATACTGAAGATTAAGCTACTATAATGTTATGTTTGGAACAACAAAAATAAAGTAATCATGCATAACTCAGCGTACATGTGCAATAAGCAATTACTAGATTTTTCGACCACCTCTTTGTGGACTGTGCAGTTACAAGAATTTTGTTGGCAGGTCAACTGTCCGATAAAATATCTCCTTTTAATTGTTCCTCTACGGGTAGGCTTTGGGAGTTGAGTAGACTCAAAGGAGGAACTTTGGGGGGGAGGGAGGGAGTTAACGATCATTGCATCAACATGGTGGGTTATCTGGCTGGAGCGTAACAAAAGAATCTTCGAGAAAAAGAAACACACCACGGGGCAATTGATGGTGAGGCCACACAATTTCAGAGTCCAGTGTAATCTCCACTGTGGCACATAGCAAGTTTTTTCTGTTTTTTCTTGGAGGCCGGATTGCCTCAATTTGTAGCTTAGTTCATATCCTAAATGAATGAAGCAGTAGTATGTTACTTTTCTCTCTCTAAAAAAAAACTAGATTTTACAAACTTATTATTTTCCTGTAATATAACAGTAATTGGAAACTCTAGAAGTTACGATGTTTCTTCAGATAGTAATGCATAAATAAGCAAAGTATCATTACAATCACCATCTATTATATCGTACAATTGTTGAAACTTGCGAAAGAACAAAGTTATAGTTTGTCAGAGGCAGACAATTTATTTTGTCCTTATATTTTGTGTATTTTGTGTACTACCATATCTAACCAACCTTTTGCTAATATTTTCTTGTATCAAAATATACCTACTCTGCTGCTCAATGCAACAGAAAAGAGAAAATAAAAAAATCATAGCAGTAATCTTATACATTTTTAACAATTCAAACAACTTGAGAAAATCAAACTGACATCATGGAACTGTTATTCTCACACTTATTTTTCCTTTGGCCTCTCAACAACCATAATCTAACAAGAATCAGGAACTACTCACTAAGCAATCAAGACGGGCATTGATAGTTTCCATATCCTTTAATGGTTGTAGTAAGTTGGCTCGAAGTAGTCTAGCCCTGAAATGTGCATGTCCATTTATAGGTAATTAACAGATAGATTTAGTCATTAGGATACTATGAAATCTAAAGAAACTTTAAAAAGCATCATTCATAGGAGAAGGAAACCCAATTTAACAAGTGGCGTTTTCATATAAAATATATTGACCTAGCATATTCACGAAAATCTAGTTTGCAATGATGTAATTACAAAACTACACATTGCACATTATCAAGTAATGAATATTATATTTTAAACCTCTAACTTGGCCAATAATAAATAAAAGAAAGTACATATAATCTTGAAAATTGCAAATCGTGATAGAGAAGAAAGATGAGATTACTAAGCCTAACAACATGAAATACACAACCACATGTAAGTTGGACAAATGACTAATGCAGAATATAGCCACAGCTTTCAGAAGAGTCAAACTGTCAAAGACAGTATGCAACAGAGTTATGCCAGTTAACCACCTATACCCATATTCCCAGCAGTGAATCATTCTGATGTATAAAGATGTGAAAGTAAATTGATGTTATCTAAAATGAATAAGAATTCTGAAGTGTAACATGAGAATATTTATAGGTTATAACAAGCAGTGCAATGTCATATCAGTGATACTGCCAAAAGAAGTAGATGCATTGACAGTGGTTGAAGGCAGACAAAAATAACAGACAACAGTAACTAGATTTACAGCAGCAATAGTATGAACAGCTGGAGCACCTAAAAAGTACATATAGCCCAAGACAATTCAAAACAAGAAGATTGATTAGAGTGTTTAGTTTCATGATGATAATCCTAACAGGTTTTTGAAACAAGTCACCAATGATGCCTATGAACGCGAAATCAGAAACAACAGAATACTTGTATTCCAGAGAGATGAATGGGAACACTTTAAAATGCGGAAAATTAGATGTTCAATGAATAGTAATCCACCTGTAACAAAAAGCAACAGTAAAAGATCACAGAAGACAAAGTTCTCGAATTGCCAAAAATGGAGGTATTTAGAAACCTTGATGTAACAAAAAGGAACATGATCCACACTAAATCTTCTGTAAGCTTTAAACAAGTATAAGGAATAAACCAATGATATGTGTTACAGATAAATGAATAAATAGATAAATGCCCGCTGCTAGTCATTTACAAGAGATCCCAAATTTCTGACAAGAAAGTAATAATAATAGTAGAACCGCAAAAAATTACCATTAGATAGGGAGTGAACTTTTGGTTTACAATTAGAATTTATTAGAAAGGACTGAGGGATTCCACATGAAAATTGATTTAAAAGTTGAAACCAGGAGATGAAACAAGAAGCATTTAGTAAGCAAACATATAAGGCAGACCTAAACCACAAGTAACATATGGAAGGGATATGAAGCTAATATAGAAGATTAAATAGGAATATAATTTGTACATAATGTTCAAAATGCCAAAGTATTCAGATTTTAATCATTTCCCTTTCTTTTATAAACTGAAAAACTACTGCTATGAAGAAGCATACCCTCCTATAGTCTTCGTCGTCTTCAACATCCGGAATAGGCTTCTCTTCTTGTTGCTAGAACCCCACAGTTCGGTATGTAGAGGGTCAATAATTTCTAAATTTTGAACACTGCTAAGCAGCATTGAAGAATAAGAAATCCGTGATATTAAAAAAAAAAATTGAATCTCTTCTCATAAGACAGCTAATTGAGAGAGCATGTCATCAATATGAAGCAAGCAAGTCATGAATCTCTTCTCATAAAACAATTAATTGCAATAGTCTGTCATCAATATGAAGCAAGAAGGTCATTAAATTACAACATACCATTGCAATATATAATCTATTTTCAGGGGGAAAAAAAAGAAAAAAAGATATACCTAGTAGCATCAATATTCATGTGATCAAATGAACCATTGAACGTAACCTGAGAAAGTTAAAAATTCACTACAAAATCACGTAACTGTACCATAAGAACCATATCAGGTAGAAGTTACATGCAATTCCTAAATTACAGAAAGCTAAACAAAGGTAGTTCATCCATGAGTAAAGTGTCTATCAATTAATGAGCATTCACACTATATAACAAAATCTCACAGTTGTTGTGTTCTTCATAGGCATGAGATAATACACTTTTAAAACCGTGTAGGCAACTCGAATAAATACATACCGACAGTGAGTGATTTGTTACTATTATGCCTTTCTCTGCTTCAGTCCTGAAACCATGAAGAAAGTTATTTGTGGAAAAGCAGCTGCCATAAGGAGAAATTTTTTAAAAAAATGATGTTAAATTTAGATCTCCATAAAGTTGTTTAAGCTATTACTAAATATTTAGACAGGCTATATATGTATTTTTTTATGCAATAAATTCTAAAATCTAAAGACCCTAACAACGTAGATTTTGCCTATGGACTTTTAAGTGACACAAGTACACAAATAATCAGAGAAAGTTTTATTGCAACAACTCCAGAAATCAACGGAAACATGAAGCATCTAACCTAATCAACCTAATCAATGTATGAAATTGCGGTTTTCCAGAAAAACTACCTTCTCAAATTAGAATTGTTCAAACATACGTTTTCTCTTTGCCAGGATTAAATAAATGAAAGAAGTTGTTGATCTACAAACATGGTGCAACAGTATTAGTAGTTTAAGATGTACTAAATTCCATAATGTATTTACTAGGTAGTTTTTATGTTTAGTAAGTTAACCAACCTGTAAACAAAGCCTATAAAAGGATAACCATAAGATACCTTGAAATCATTTTACAGAAAAGAACATTCAGCTTTCATTTTTCAACTCTGCAAGGATAAACTAGCTCCTACCTTCCAGTATCAATTACTTGAGCCATGCAAAAATTTCAGTTCCTGAGGTTAGTTAGAACTTCTGTACCATTTGATGGTAGCAGCAGCAGCAGCGAGGCAGAGATAATATTGCTTGCAATAAGTATCTAAACCAAGAGTAGATGGCTCCTTCGCTGACAAATTTTTGACCAAGAGACCACCCTGTAGGGAAAGGAACTGGTCAACTTCACAAACCATGTAGAACAAGAAAAGAAATCACAAAGAAATCATCAATTCTATACAACCTTTGTATCATCAAAGCAGCCGCGAGACATTATGATCTGCAAGATGGCGGATCATGGTCAGCATACAAAAGATTTTCTAGAATGACAAAAGCTGCTAATAATTAGGAAATAAGCACCTTTTTGTTCAATGAATAATGCTTATCAACCAGCTCAGACACTCCCATCATGCCATCCGGTGCCAATTTGATTGGGGAAATAATTGTTACCATAGGATCATAAAAATGTAGCAGAGTTTTTGTATTTTGGTATGAACAACTTGTCTCAATGTACTGAGAAAGATGCAATTAAGCCGATCTCAAGTCAAAGGTAGCAACACAAACCTGCATAAAATAATTAAGTGAACAAGCCTTTAGCAATTAAAAATACCATAGGCATCTGTACTTTAGAAGATAATGTCGTTCTTTAGCATACGTAAATAATCAATCAGTGTTTAGGCTTATAATCAAATTAGAAGTTATCGCATGAAAGGTTATCAAGTTCATAACAGCTATCAAGCAGAGTGAAAGATATATATAAGTGCATGTTCTCTTAATAATTCCAATGTGTTCTAAAGTTCCCCTCAAACAGAGTTACTCTTGAGCATTCAAATGGAAATAGATTAGCATAGATTGAATAAACTTACTGGAAATTATCATTCAAAATTGGCGTAGGCTTTATTATGAATGTGTAATGTTTATACTATGTTTCTACAACGCTTTTAGCACATGTTGTAATTAATTGAAAGCCAAATAATCTCACGCTTATTTCTTAGTTTTGCTGAAGTTACAAGAGTAATTCAGACTTTAGTACTCTAGTTTAGTTAAAGTATCTTGCATAGAGGGACAACAAATCAAGGTTGTGAGGAGCTTTCATGAGTTAGAAATAGCTTATTTGTGATGGAAAATTTTAATCCTGTTGCTTCCATGAGGGGAAAAAAGGGGCTAAGTTTTAAGCATATAAACTAATTCAAAACTCCTAAATTAACACTATTTGAATGTAAATAATTACAGAAAATCTGGTGAGATGGAGAGATCAGAACATACATAAACTAAGAGGAATCTTATTTCCTCTGTTCGGCCACTGGCAATCCTAAAGCCTCAAGAAACGGGCCATTGGTCAATAACTAGTGGAGTTAATTTTAAATTTCAGTGAAACCATCCAAGAACTGTACACATTTTAAGAAAAAACCATAACCTAGTATGTTCAAACTATGAAGGTAAACTTTACACTCTTTGCTTAAGAATTCAATCGAAACACAAAGGAAAAGAGGAAAATATAAATCATCATCGAGAGATCAGGAACTTACATATTCTGAGTTCTATCTTCAAAAACCTGAATTATATAGTACAAAGCAGGTGAAAGGTTGCATTTGAAGGAGGGTTCAATGGACTCATCACAGCCAATAGAAAAGACAATTTAAATCATTTGCTTCTGTCAGCTAGATAGCCTAATAGAAAGTGACCGATAATTGGGATAGTAATGAGAAAAGAAAGACAAGAATAAATGCAAGAACTATAAAGAGATTCCATTACTTGGATTATTCAGGGAAACCCTAGACCAGGGCTACTGGAAGTTCTCGCAGTCAATACAATATGTCTGCCTACCAAGGAAGCAAGCAAGATTTGGCTTTCCGCAATGAGACATTGATAGATCAATGGTCACGTAAGTCATTCCACTATACTGACCACTAAGAAACCCCAGGCAGGAGCAACACCTGGTTGATCAAATAAACACAAGATATATATATATATACACACAAGAATTAACAGATCTTAATGGAAATGGATAATATAAAGAATGGCAACGAGATCTATAAAGAGATCGTGTACCCTAGATTACCCAAGGGAAACCCTAGACTGAACAGAAAGAGACATCTCAATTTTCGGTGTAGATAGGAAAGAAAAATCTTAATTCCCTATGTCGGTGTAAAATAATTGAAACATCAACAAGGAGCAAACAAGATTTCATCATATTCCAAAACGACACATCGAGAGCTCAGCGATCATTGCAGTCGTTCCATGCTGAATTGAAACGACATTAAAGATCTAGAGAGAAATTACACATCATTAATACTCTAGGTTGGATTAAAACCGATGTCACGAACAAGACGTCGAAAGATCAGCGGTCGTAGGGTTTCTTTCGATGGATCAAAACCAATTTCACCATCCAGAACAAGGCGTCACGGGATCGACGATCGTAGTCGTATCTCCAGTATATTGATCTCATGGATAAGGTCCAGAGATGAACTATGGATCAAAGAAACCCTAGATCAAACGGAAACGATCTCGACGAAATCTAGCGTTCAAATGCAAGAACGTGTATAGAAGAGAACGATAAAGGTGAGAGAGAAGAAAAGAGGACGAAGGGGGAGAGAGGAGAGATCTCACTTCTTTCGCCCTGTTCTCGATCAATCCGACGACGAAGCTCGAACGGTCACCGCCTCCGCCTTCGTCCTCCATTACTCCACTCGTAGCAAAGCTCTCTCTCCGATCGCGAAATGATCGAGAACACCTGTACGCGTAGAGGGGTTGGGGTATTTATAGAGGGAGATTCCGATGGCAACATTTTGTCCCACGTGCGTGTGGAGGGCTCCAACGATCCCACGGTACGTGCTACTAACGGACATATATTTCTCTTTTTATAACAATTCTTGACACGTGGCAATATTTCGTTGGGCTTTATTTAATGGGCTAGGTATGGCTTAACGGATTGCAATAATCCAACGGTCCAATTTTTCTCTGCTCGGCCCGACCTGAGTTTGGCTAGACCTGAACCCAATCATCCGATCTGAACCCAAGCATCCTTCACATCCGAGAAGTGGAAATGTAACAATGAGACTTAATTTGAATTTGCCTAAGACTTTGAAAGATTACGATAAAATAATATTGAATTTGAATACTAAAATACAATCTGCATAATAGTTAAAAAAACAAAATCAACGACGATCCAATCCCAGCACCCTATTTCAAAAACTATAAGCTCTAGAAGATTCATGCGAGACATCTTCTCACAAGTGCTGTGACTATCTACTTTAAGGGAGGAAACTACGCGACAGCAACTAATTTCATGAGGATGCTTTTAAAGAACAGTCTCAATGAAGCCCAAGCAAAGAAGGCTAAGCAGGTGTTGCATGTCTGCGGCGATAGGAAAGATGCTAACCGACTAAATTATGACTACAGGAACCCGTTTATAGCTTGTGCGGTGACATTCGTTTCGATTTATTATGGCCACAAAGATATGTCCTGCCCTTATTGCAGGTCTCATTTCGTATCGACAAGTGAAGGACAGACTCTTTTTAGTAGGTTATTTGTTGTGGGGACAACTTTCTGGAGTATCAGCCAGATGAAGATTTTTCACTTTCACCACTTAAGCACCAGATCCTCCTAGACAAATTGTCTCTCATTCTTCTGGCGATTAGTACTATGTAAGTAGATTTAATCGGAAACATATGGTCTGATTCGTCAGATCTATTCTCGGCACTAAAGTCAACAAGTAAGTCATTGAATTCTTGTATACGTGAATTATGTTCCAACCTTGACATTTCAAGTCCTCCCAGTATTTTCTGCCACCTCCTGCCTCTATTGGAACAACCTTCATAAACTTTTACCTCCTTCAGGCCAATCTTTTCCTTTCTAGACGGATTTTGATTTGTTCATATGGATTTTGATGTCATATACAGTGTAAAAGATTTATTTTGCTTTCATTTAATCTCTTGTTAATTTGATTTACTCAGCAATAATACTTATATATGTACACTTAACTTATTTGCCTAGATACTTAGATTTCTAGTTTTACTGATCAAATTTTTAATAGAAAATTTTACAATTTAGTGGGCGGCGGAGACAACATTTCCACATGAAATGAACATAGGAAAGAAAGAAAGACTGTATAGATATGCAGCATACTGTTTGTAACTTTCTTTGTTCACATGCCTAAGGCCAAGTTTTGGGCAGCCAAAAAATCAAAAAAAAAAAAAATCCAATCACAAAAAGATTGTGACGACCGATGTCCACAAAATACTCACCAAAAAAAAAGAAAAAGAAAAAGGAATGGCGCTATCTTATCCCGTATGAGCTGTGCCTCTGTCCCAGACAACTAGACAAGGGTTAAATGTATGGATATGGTAAGCTGGATTATAAAAAATTATTGTAAAATAATTTTTTAAATCTCACTTGGATTAAATTAAAATGTATTATATCTTTAGATCTAATAGAATGGACTACGCGGCTCACCAATTACTCTCCTCTATAACTGATTAACTAATTATTTTTAGCGGCATATAGATTCCATCTTAAGGAGGAATTGGAAAATTAATATTTTTTTTTATTGTTTAAAAATTGAACCGTTGGTGTGCAGTGCATTACCGAACTGGGTGCCATTCTAAACCACGCCCATTTGATTTGATAGACCAAAATAACATAAAAAGAAAAGGGAAAAGGGGCATGGTTTTTGGAAGGAGAGGCTCCTCCTCTACCACCATTTCGAGCCTCCGAAGAATCGCAGCGAGGGCGTTCTCTTCCTCCTCCTCTCCCTTTCGCGGAATCCACGTTTTCCAATGCCCGGTTCGATTCTCTCTTCCTCTCTTTTTCTTTTTGGGAGCTTATGTTTTTGATTTGGGATTTTTGAAAAAAAAAAAAAAAAAAGTGGTGGGAGAGGAATAAGATAGATCCAATTATCTGTATCTATGTTGATACTGTGTCGATTTTATGATTAGGATGCGGTGGGAATTGTTGCTAAGCTCTCAGATTGCATCGCCTCTAGAGGAGGTAACATACACAGCGTCGATGTCTTCGTTCCTGAGAATAAACAGGTCTTCTACTCCAGGAGGTTGATTCCACCACTCCCTTTCGTTCTCTTCCTTGCGCAATTTGATTCATTCTATTCAATGCAATATTGCAATTATAGTTTTCTATGTCAAATAGTTTTTTTTCTTAGTTTAATTTGGTCCATTGTTTTTCAAAATTTCACATTTATTTTAATGGCCACTGCTAAAGCATGCAAAATGTTAACAATTTTTGGCAGTGAATTCGTATTTGATCCTCTACGATGGCCGCGAGATGTTATCGACAGTGATTTCCTCAAATTATCGAAAATATTCAGTGCAAAAAAATCAGTTGTTCGGGTTCCCGATCTAGACCCCAAATACAAGATTGCAGTTCTTACTTCAAGGCTGGTACGCTTTGTAATATGCAATTGTGACTTACATTTTTGTTTTTTTTTTAAATTGTATAATGAACCATTTAAGAGTTCCAATATTTGCTTATGTTTCTCTATACATATTAGTTTGATTTAGTTATTCTCTGTGTAGGATCATTGTTTGGTGGACCTGTTACATAGATGGCAGGAGGGTAGGCTTCCTGTGGATATTAGTTGTATAATAAGGTAACATATATTTGTGATAACTTAAAAGGTTTTTTTCTTCTTCTTTTTTTTTGGCAACTCATAGGCTCATTTTTGCAGCAACCATAATAGAGCTCCGAATACTCATGTTATACGTTTTCTCGAAAGACATGGGATTCCATATCATTACTTACCGAGGACTTTGGGGAATAAAAGAGAACAAGAAATCCTGGAATTGGTTGAAGAGACCGATTTTCTTGTGCTTGCAAGATATATGCAGGTAAAATTGTTTTGCACTTCGACTTTTAATAAACATTTCGGTTTCCATTCTTTTGGATACTTTTTCCCCTCAAATTACCTGAAATAAATAGTAGATCGAAATGTGAAATTAAATACGGAACATTAAAGATCCTAATATCGGATTCACCAATGTGTGCTCCAAATGTAAGATGCTCTCAGATGCATCACTTTCATCCATTTGGTCACAAGCTTCAGAATTAGAGAGATCAGTTAAATCATATACACAAACTATTAGTAACCTATTTTCATGCAACTTAAATCTTAAAATCTTGTGTGTGTGTGTTAGAAAACCCAGAAAACCAAATGAAGCAAGAAAAAAAGAACATCTAGACAATTACTCTGATTTTTGACAAATATGGGACATGTAGAGAAAGAAACATGAATATCTCCATTAGTCATTGTTATATTAGCTGCAGTGTTTGTGAGATTTGTGCAATGAGATAGATGCAATAACACAACTGACATCTGGTAAAGACATTAAATATTCTTTCACAGTCATCTTGCATCATTTTTTTTTAATTTTCCTATTATCGTGTAAATTGTACCTACTGGCAGATACTGTCCGGAAAATTTTTGGAAACTTATGATAAAGATATCATTAACATTCACCATGGCCTTCTTCCGTCATTCAAGGGCAGAAATCCGTCCAAACAGGTGTGCAATTCCTATACTTACCAAATTAACTTTAGTGTTTCTTTTTCTTTTCCTTTTAATCCGAGCTCTAGATTATCATTTAAGCTTTAGATCTACATGAATCCAGGCTTTTGATGCTGGGGTTAAATTAATTGGCGTAACAAGTCATTTTGTAACGGAAGGGCTTGATGCTGGCCCAATTATTGAACAAATGGTGATTGTGCTCACTTGCATTTCTTTGCATCCAATTGTTACAAATTTGTTGATTTGCCATATTATGCTGGGCAGGATATTAATTAATTTGGTCTCCTATCAGCAGTAAAAGTTATTGATAAAAAATAATGAATGAAAACGAGTAACCTTAATGATTCTACATAGTATTGACTAGTTTGTAATTATTACCATCAGCAACTTATTTTTCAAATGATATGGAATTTATATTACTTTTGGAGATTTGTAGTTTTCAACGCAAGAATGAAAACTACCTTCAAGAAATAAGAGTGAAACACACAGACACAAAAAAAGATCACATTATGTCTTTGGTTTATCGCCAATTTATTATTATTAGCACACTATATATGTTTAATTGTGCTGTTATTATAATGGAAGCAGCATGTACTTATAGCTGCCAATTTTGAATCTTTATTTATGTGATGCAGGTTGAGAGAGTCTCTCACAGAGATACCTTACGGAGCTTTGTGATGAAGTCGGAGAATCTTGAGAAGCAATGCCTTGCACAAGCAATGAAATCTTATTGTGAACTCAGAGTGCTTCCTTATGAATCCAACAGAACTGTTGTATTCTAAGAGGGCCTTGTACAATGTTGTAATATGTATTATTTGGAAGTTAGTATTCTGTAATGTCTTACATATTTAATTTTCTTAAATTTCTCAATGTCTCTTTGAATTCTTCCTGAATTTGTCCAAGGAGTGAATGTTATAGCACAAATGTTTGTTATACACGGTGACATGCACTTCAATACATAAGAGGAGAAACTCCACAACTTCATATTTATACATATATTTTGCTGCAAGTACATCTATGTCGACAAAATTGGCTCTATTCATTGTTTACATTAACCAAGTTTTAGGGACTCCAGAGAGTGCTCTATTCGATCGGTCCTGCCGGCTACTTGGCGTAGCAAGTTTTGCACTCCACCGACCCAATTCTTTTTTTCGCTTCTATTCTCACATTCAAACTCTATTAGACCTTGTGCCGTTCTCAGTCCGAAGTAGCACTTCTCCTCTGTGGATTCTCTCACCTGCCGTGTCCATGGCTGGAGCTCATCGTATACGCCATATATAACACCTAATCATCATAAAAACATTATCAGAAACTTATGAATTTGGTTAATTTTGAAGCGTATCATTTGTAAGTTAAACTCACTCTTCTTCTTCTTCGAAAGTGCACCTCCTATATGTTTGCTCTTGAGCTTTAGTACCACCTAAGATTCATTAAACTGAGTTTAGCACCGTCGACATCTTTGAGTTATCATTTTGTATCCTACAATGAAGATTCTTTACCTGTGATTTTTTGTTGATGTACACAGATACTCGTTTCCAGTGTAGAGCCCCTGAATAATGAACGGCAAGATATGCAATCTTAATTACAGAACTTTTCAGCAGATTAAGTTTGTGAATAGTAAATTGAGAGATACCTTTGCCGGTGCGTTTCAACAGATCACCTTCTTTGCACCAGATGTCGGGGCTTGAACAAGGACCCCTTTCATAGGGAGTGACCGCCGCAATGCTCCTCGGTTCGCGCTGCACTCTCAGTTTCAAAGCCGCAGCTCCTCTCAAAGCTGATCAATTCAAATTAGTTAGTGATGATTCATTTTCAAAAGGACAAATCAGTTAGTGGTCAAAGTACTACTTGGTTAAGATAATATTTTTATTGCCACCATACACATTTGGAATTTGTGGGATTCCCACCAAAATCCTGGTTGCCCTGTCACTAGCAAAATTATTGCTTGGACCTGATCAACCACATTAAAAGTGGACAATCCATTTTATCTCCTTTCATTCATAGCACTTCAAAAGAATAATTTTTAAATACGAAAAGGACTTCAATTAAGATGGTGGATCCAAGTGAACATAGAGACGGACAGTGATTAGGCCCAGGCGATAAATTATCCAATTATTATGGATAGCAAACTTAGTAACGACCAATTGTTTTATTTTATCACTAAAGTGGTTTTATGGTAGCCACGGAAAAGCAACAATGCCAATCCTTTCACGTCACGGGATATGACTACCTCCTACTGTGATGTGATATTATCTTAGACGCAATGACTTGAAAAGAAGAAAAGGTAAATCAGTGACAAACTGTAATGTAAATTTGTGACCTGTTGCAGCAGCTGCAGTGAGAGTCATGAGATCTCCAGGGGTTCTGACGTCGACCGCAGACTCGACCGCCGAGGCCACCTGCATGTGGCTGGCCCCCGTGAGCTCTGCGATCTCGACGCAGTGCGACGCCAGTAACTCCGTTGCAGAGGCCATCGCCGCAGTCATCTTCGGGGTCTGGTTCTCTGAATTCGCAGATGCGGCAACAGCAGCGACGGCTGTGGCCACTCCTGCCACCGCTACCGCAGCGTGAATTCGAGCTTTTTCGGCGCGGGCCTTCTCTTTACTGCTCTCTCTTATTCTATTCTGCTCCTTGTGATGAAACCACCTGCCGATCGTTTGGTGGTGGGTTATGATAGAGTGTTTAGCTCGACGTTCCTGACAAATAATAATAATAATAATAATAATCAAATTAATAAAAAAAAATACAGTGATGATGAGTTGAGAATGAAAGGTATTATCTTACTTTTCTAAATTTCGTCTTTTTTTTAATGTACGATTTCCCGGTAAAGAAGCCAAAAGGCAAAGTTAGCAGCTTGTGACTAAATCTTATTAATGGTCACCCAAACTTAAATAATAAGCAATAGAATTAAGCGGAAATTAAGGTAAAAGTTTCAGCTTGTGCTTTTCTTCGAGAGTAAATTTCGGCGTGTAAAGCCAAAATTTGTAGTTAAAAAATATATATATATATACTATGCTGCTTCATATGGAGACAAATTTTGGGGTTTTTTTAAAGCAACGCTAAAGACAAAATAGACATGTCAAAGTATAATCACCAACATCAACATGTGGGAATTGTACGTATGGAACGTCCAATTACGCAAACAACCAAGTTGATATCCGCGGCTTCTTTTGAGCTGTTACTGGTTTTGCTCGAGTAATTAATGACATTATTGCTTTTGTTAAATCTAGAAATCACTAAGTTAGAGGAGAAATTGAAATACGAAAATTCATTTTATTTCATTTGCTCATCAGACTAAAATCCTGAATCATAATATTGGAAAGTTTAGGTCACGTCCCGTACCCAGTATATTTTTATTTTTTTAAAATATGAATTTATATAATTTGATGATTATTTTTACTATTATAATTGATTAGTTTATAACGCACCCGTTTTAGCAATAAAGCGACCTTAGGAAGTTGTGTTAGTGATCTTACGCCGATGGGGCGGTGGTTCTTCGCGGCGGAGGCGGCGAACACCAGCGTGTCGGGGATCATCATATCCGGCAAGCGGTCGACGACGAAGTTCCGCTTCTTGTTCCCGGAAAGCAGCGCCTTCGATATCTCCGACGCCGACACGCTCCACGACCGCGACAAGAACTCCATCGGCTCCTTCGGCGTCTGCGGTGGCGGTATCACCGCCACCCTCCCTCCGCACTCCTCCTCCTCCTCCTCAACTTCCTCCTCCAAACAACTCAAACTCATCACTTCTCTTATCTTTCTCCTCCCCCCTACTAAATACACCTTCTCCATTAATTCCCTTTGGAAACTTATTACTCACACTGATCACTATATCGCGTGTATCTTTTCTATCTTTATTTTTTTTTGTTAGCGTGCACTTGGAGAGCTCGTACTGGGTGGGGGCTACTTATAGAAAGGGAGGCCGCGCGGAGCACAAGAAGGGAAAAAGGAGTGGCGGGGGATAAAGGGAACAAAAGGTGGACAAATCCCTGCTCTCCTTTTTCTAACTTTGCTTTGGTTTCTGCTCGCGTTTTTTGTGTTCCTGTAGAAAAATATTATTATAATAGTTAAATTTCCATATGCTGGATAGGGGTGGAAACGAGCCGAGCTCGAGCGAGCTTATGTCAGCTCAAATTCGGCTTGAAATTAATTTCGAGCCTAAATCTAGGCTCAAGCTCGGCTTGAAATTAATTCGAGCCGAGCTCGAGCGAGCCTAATTTCGAGTCGAGCCGAGCTCGAGCTCTAAACAAGCCGATTGAAATTCTCGACATTATATAATCAGTAGTTTAATTTTTATAGAACATTACCTACAATTTGATGCAACATGTCCAATAGTTCAAAATACAAAATAATTATAAGAAATGTGAGCTAGGGTGACTTCCTGACTGGATGAGGGTTTGAGAGAGAGAGAGAGAGAGAGAGAGAGAGAGAGAGGAAAAAAAAAGTAGAGATTTGAAAATTTGAATATTATTATTTTAGGGTTATGTGCAACAATGAAAGTCTGAAAGAGAGAGTATGTTATGTAAATTTAGAGTTAGGCTCAATTGCACGTTTATACTTGTTGGGTTTATTTTATGGGCCAACAATAATGGCCCAAATTAAATTAAAGCGTATAATTAAAATACATTATATTTATAAATATTATATATATTATACATATATATATATATATAGAGAGAGAGAGAGAGAGAGAGAGTTCGGCTACTATACTTTTATGAGTATTGGCTCCTTTATACTCATAAGTTTTCGACCCTTAAATTTATTTCATTAATCATTTTTATCCGTTAGATTATACTATTTAACCAACTACCCACTCAACCTTAGGGGACCACTATCATTCTAAGTGTCAACCACCATCATCCTAACCACGCATCCTATCAATCAACGGTTAAAAATTTATGAGTACAAGGGGGTCTATACTCATAAGAGTATAGTAGCCCCAGCCTATATATATATATTTTCGAGCTTTTTGAGCTTTTCGAGCCTAATTCGAACGAGCCGAGTAATACTCAAACTCGGCTTGAAATGAATTTCGAGCCTTTTATTTTGTTCAAGCTCGGCTCATTTAATTTCGAGTCGAGCTCGAGCGAGCCGAATATCGAGCCGAACACGAGTCGAACGCGAGCCGGCTCGCTCGTTTGCCAGCCCTAATCCTGGATCCATGGTGATGGAATAAGAAAAAAAAAATTAGAATGTACTGGTTATATCGCTGATGTGTGTTTCTAACTAATAGAATTTTCCTCTTAGATTGTCCTGTCACATTATAATTAATAAAAAAATAATTTTATTGTATTTTTTTTTAAAAAAAATATGATTAATATAGTGCAAGTGTGACACTGCACGAAATCAAATTAAGATTTGAAATTTTGGGAGTGTAAGAAAAAAAAAAAGGAAAAATTAGGGAGAAGAGAAAGGAAAGGGTCGGGGTAGGGGTCGGGGACAAGAGGCCCAGAAAAGCCGGCGTGGGCTCGTGCAGCTGCTGCAACTTTGCTTCTTAGGATAGCTAAGTTTTGTCGGCATGTGCTCGGCCGGGGTAAAACTCTTTATTATATAAGATTTACTCTAAATCAACTCCAATGTGGCATGTGAGATAGTAAGGTCGACTCGAAATAATCTATATAGTAATTTTATATAAAAACCGCATTAAAAATAACCTTTTTTATGCTTATTTGCAATATAAAGATTTTTTGATTGATTTTTTTTTTTTTTGAGAAATAGGTAGCACGCTACTCGCTTCATTCAATAGATTGGTGAATTAAGCTATAAGTGTGAGACAACTTAGGCCCGGAGGCTAAGAAACCAAAAAAAAAAAAAAAACCCTCTATCAGATGTTGTGGGATTGAATATTGTTATTGCACCAGAAGATAGTAATGACAGAATGACTCGCTTTCACTATAGTCTATTTTGTGATAGCCACACATTTTTGCTTTTTTTGATTTTTTTTTTTGTATAACTTTAGTTAAATAAATAAAGAAATTTACTAAATTAATCTGGAGTAATTCTATTACATATGCAATTGCCTATAATTTAATAAATAAGCATATAATAATTAAAGATAATATAGCTAATAGAAGTATTAAGTTTACTAATATTTAATAAAAACAAATCAGATTAACTAAACTTTAAAAATAATATCTTAAAAATATTAAAGATTGAGGAGGTACAAGTAATAATAATAATTAATAATATGAAGAACTTATTTTAATATAGCCTCTAATTATCTTTTTTTTCTCTTTTTTTTTTTTTTTTGAAAGATAGGTAGCACGCTACCCGTTTCGTTTATTTCATTTAGAAATAAACTTAGCTGGAAATGTGAATCAACTAGGATTCGAACTTGGGTCTCGGATATCAACCACCAAACCCTTTGCCACTTACTCTAGAGACTGTCGGTATAGCCTCTAATTATCTAAGTTGCATTTTGACCCAGTATAGAACTATTGATGGAGCTAATGGACCCATTAATCCAGCAATCTAAAGCGAATCGAAATTACAGTATTGTAGGCTGATTTGGATCCCATTTTGAGAAATTTTTACTCTATGAAATTTAGATAATGGTTGTATTAGAAAACGTTAATGAATTTGAAGTTCCAAAATAAGTTGGATTCGAGATTGATCAATTGGGAGTATTAAAGAAGGGTATATATTGATCTCTATTTAACTGCTTTATAATTTTTTCAAATTTATATATGTATTTTTTCAAACAATGTTTGATGTCAAATTAATATACGTTGCTTTTACGAGACATTAACGTTTTATTTGTTGGGGCTGGAACGGAACTTTCGACGGGGAAGGGTAGTTTTGGCTATCTTCGCCTTCACTATCCAAGCTAGGGTCATAGATTTTTTTTTTTTTTTTTTTATCATCATTTTTTAGCTAGAGCTTTACTACTATGATTTGGACGGAGAGAAAAGTCAAAAAGAAAAAGAAATTAAAAGATAAAACCACTTTGTCTTTTTTTTTATCAGAATTTGAGAAGTGAAAAGAAAATATGTGAAGAGAAATTGGGGGAAAAAAAAAACATTCCATGATAATTAATTATTTCTCTCCCCAAAAGAGAAGAGAAAAAGAAATTTTTTTTTTTTTTTTCAGTTTTGTTTTCTTAATCCAAAATCCAAATAAGAGAAAAAAAAAAAAGGTTCTTTTTTCTTTTTTCCTTTTTTTTTTCTTTTTTTCTCTCTCCTATCCTCTCCATGGAAAGGGAGTAGGCAAGAGTCTCCTTACAATTTGGGCTTTTTTTTTTTACAAATGACCTCTTGAAAAATTTTATTTTAAACTAGCTCTAGAAAATTTATATTACAAAAATGGTCCTATCCCTACCATATAGGCATCACGCAAGCGCCAGATGGACGGACTGAGAGCCTGTTTTTCAAGTTGAACACGATGAATGGTTCACCGTGTTTTATATTTATATTTCTCTTCTTCTCTAATCCCTATTCCTCTTTTCAATAGTTATATTACGAAAAATATATTTTTTCTCTAGACACGATAAATTATTTATCGTGTTTGGATATAGTGAATGGTTCACCGTATTTAACTTAACACACTGGTCCAGCCCCGCTCTCGTGGCGCTGACGTCGCGTCTGCGTGGCAGGATCAGGACCAAAGGTGTAAATATAAATTTGTTGGAATTATTTTTAAAATAAATTTTTGTAGAGGGGTAGATGCAAAAAAAAAAAAAAGGAAAAAAAAAAAAGGGCCCATTACAATGGATTGGGCGTTTGACCATTCATGTGTCACACTCTATAATTAAAGAAGAGTGGTAATGGAATTACCAAAGCTGAGGCAGTGAGGCATGAGATTCCATCTGTTAGGCAGGGAGGGGCTCATGCTAGTCACCTTATGATGAGTTATTTTCAGATAATTAATATCTTATCTTTAATTTTACTAAAATATCACTAATAATTATTCCTGCTACAGTGCACTTTATATTTTCTTTTCCAAAAGTAATTCGTGTTATTATTATTATTTTTGGCACCACAAATATACGATATTTTCATCGTCCTTACGCATGAAAAATACTCTAGCTATGAAATCCTCAGAGTGGAATTGAAATTTTCAATTTTCACATAAGAAATATATATATATATATATATATATATATATATATATATATATATATNTAGGAATTAATTTATTTTTGAAAATAAAGGTAATAAAAAGTTAAATAAAAAAAGTTGCAATTTTAAAGTTCGAATGCTAATTGTACAAAGAAATAGTTCAATTAATATATAAATATATATATATCCAAAGTCCAGCTACGGTGATTTTAAAAGTACCAAGTCTTTGGTGCTCGTAAATTTTTCGTTGTTTATTAGATCTATTCTTTTGATTATTTTTATACGTTAGATCATATTATTCAACTAACCACCTAATCAATCTTAGAAAATTACTATCATCTTAACTGTACATTCTTTAATTTAAGGGTCGAAAATCTGCAAGTATCAATAACTTAGTATTTTCAAAAGCATTAAAGCTCAATTCTATATATCCATTTATTTTTTACTTCAAAAAATTAAAGATAAGATATTAATTGTCTGAAAATAACTCATCATAAGGTGACTACTGACTAGCATGAGCCCCTCCCTGCCTAACAGATGGAATCTCATGCCTCACTACCTCAGCTTTGGTAATTCCATTACCACTCTTCTTTAATTATAGCAAAGTAGGAATCATCATCGTCATCATCTTCATCATTATCATAATCATGGTGTTCTTAGTGTGGAGGAGCTAGTGTTGTTGCTCCTCTTCGTGGCCACTGGATGGTGATTCAAGGGTGTTGATTGGGTTAGCCGCTGGCGTGCGCGGCCCTCTCTTTTTTTTTTTCTTTTTCTTTTTCTTTTTTGGAAAAGCAATAAGAAGAGACAAATTCTTAAGCTTATGTTCTCCTTTATTAGCTCACTTTCCACTGTGTGAGTCATCCCTTCTCCATTAAAGCCTAAAAATGGTTGAGGGATGGTGATGCCTTCGCAAACGATAAGCATGGCATCCCTTTCACTTCTTTTTCGCTTGCTTGTGGTGGAAGTGATGTCTCTTTTTTTATTTATCTATTTTTGAGCAATACTTTGTGTGGATAAAAGGAAGGGACAGATACTTTGACAAAAAAGTATTTTAGGTTTTTCAAATTATATATCATTTTTATGTACTATTGATGTATTATTAAACATATATTATATGTTTGAATTTTTGTGTACGAATCATTTAAATACTTACACATCATATACGTCAACACATCAATAATATATAATTGTTAAAATTTTGAAAAACTTGTTCTATTACTTAAGAAAAGAAGGCTCTTGGGAGCAATGAAATGTGGTACATGGGTACATAATTATTTATTATTAATTTAATTTTTTAATTAGTCATTTTCTTTAATTAAAGAAAGGGATAAAAAAAATTAATAGTTGATATCTAGGATTCCAAGTTAGAAGCTTAGTTTTTTTTATAGTTTCTACTTTGCATGATACCTTTATCTTTCTCTCCACAAAAAAAAAAAAAAAAAAAAAAAAAAAAGGGCAAAAGAAGAAGACCTATTTAGTTCTATATCTTTTCAATTTACTCGAAACACTTATAATAGTACGTGATGTATGAAAAATGTGATCTATCTTTAATATTGTATATCACTTATGATCTTCGAGTGCGAATTATGATAAATCATATTATATGTAAAATATATTATTATTATTTTTATATATGAGAAGTGCGATTGATTTATAATGTTGAACCGCTCATGATCTTCAAATTGTGATAAATCACTTATATGTGAAATATATTATATTTTTTTTAGAGAAAAAGATCGCATAACTATTCACTTTGTTTATTTCTTTTAAAAATAAACTTAGCCAGATATATGAAACAACTAGATTTTAATTTTTGAACCTCGGGTACCAACCATTAGGCTCTTTTCATTGTGCTTGGAAATGTAAAATATATTATTTTATTAAATAATAAACGGCAAGACTTTTTAAAAAATAAATGTCAAATTTCCGACACTCAATCACCAAAAAAAAGTAAAAAATAAAATAAAATACTAAATAATTTATTTTACCATACCGATCGTCCCTAGCGCAAGTGGCAAAGGGCTTGATGATTGGTACCCGAGGTCTCAAGTTTGAATTCTAGTTGATTCACATTTTCAGCTAAGTTCATTTCTAAACGAAGCGAGTAGCATACTACCTATCTCTCGAAAAAAAAAAAAAAAAAAATCAACATCCAAACAGAACCATTACCATTCATTTGTAGATTTTAATCGAATTCATCAAACCACATACGAACATTAGTCCATTATTGAGGGGTGCATTGAGGGTCCACAGCATTAGCTTTTGATTATTCTCTCATACGATCGATCGATATCGCAAGATTCCTAATTCCCTGATTTTGTGTATTGATTTTTTTTTATGAATTATATGGTCCTCTCAACAATCGGCGTATGTGGGATACAGGCGTTTTCGAGTCACAAGGAATGTTTGTACACAAACAAGCAATAGGACTTCGTGTGGGTCCATATGTAGCCACCTCCGACACAGGGAGAGGCCGCTATAATCTGAAGAACAAGGACTAGAAACAGCGGGGATTGAAAGGCTGAGAACGCCGCCCACGAGAGAAATGAGTTTACGAAGAGCGTGAAGTAAAAGTGCAAAAAATAATAAAAATAAGGTAAAAACATGCCGAATTTATTCGAAATCTGCTATTCAATCTTTTAAAATATTGATTTTACTATCCAGATTTTTAATTAATTTGATTTGGGTTGGTTTCGTTAACTGACTCAAATCAAATAATTTGAAAGATTAGATAGTAAAATTAAAAATTTGAAATATTTGATAGCTAAATTAAAATAGTTCATCATTTAGGTAATCTCTGAATATTTTTATCTAAATTAATAATTAAAAAAAGCGCTTGTTTCTACAGTTGCAAATAGCAATATTTTTATCGAGCCGTAGAAAGGCAAATGGGCCATGTTAGTACCAGGCCAGCCCAAATAGAAAGCAAGCTTGGATTTGGTGAAATGGTCCACTAATTTTACATTTTTTTTAAAAAAAAAACGCTATATAGTTTGAAATCCAACCACTGAGTTATATAGTTTGTAAAATATTGTGAAATTTATTATGTTTTTTTTTGAAAAAAAGGGTTTGAATTAGAAAGATAACTGAATTTTCTAGTACAATTTCAAGCACTTCTATTTTCTTTTTCTCTGATACGTGGGACACGTATTCTCACACGGATTTAAACAGTCCAGATTAATTAAAACTACTGCTACTAACAATTAGGTACAAAATTTAGCATCCGAATTACTTCAAAAAAAAAAAAAAAGAAGCAACAACAACAACAACAACAGTACTGACACAAACAACACCAGGTCAAACGATCACGGTTTCTACATTGCCATGACGTGAATCAGCGGATGTTGAGTAAGAAGGATACACCAGATTCTGGTGGATCAACGCCGCCAACGCCGAACCGATCAACGGCCCGACCCAGTAGACTGCATGGTTCTTGAAGTCCCCGCTGATGATCGCCGGACCGAAGGACCGGGCTGGGTTCATGGACCCGCCCGTCAGCGAACCGGTCGCAAGCACGCACGCCGCCGCCACGAGCCCCACCGCCAGAGGCCCCATTGCCGCCGCCGTGCACGGCCCCCTCTTACCGCCGCCCCTCGGATCACAGGCCACATGCACCGTGTACACCAGCACAAACGTTGTCGCGCTTTCCAGAATTGCCCCTCCGAACCCGGTCATTTCCGTTGCTATCCTGGTGGTCGGAATTGCCTATTACAGAGGAATATGCAGGGCACTTTAGTACGTTCAAAAATATGTTCTGAGACTCTCAACTGTTTAACACATTCTTAATTTGTTAATTTCTTTTTTTCCGGATCGAATAATCTTAGTCAATCATGCACAAGTTATCGTGGAAAAGTAGTTTAATTTACTAAATTTTTGCCGACCTGGCCGGCGGAGGCAACGCGGAGGAGGAGGCACGCGAGGGTGGAGCCGAGCAACTGCGACAGCGAGTACAACATAGCAGCAGGGACGCTGATGTGGCCGCCGAGGGTGAAGGCGAAGGTGACGGCGGGGTTTATGTGGCCACCGGAGACATCCGCGGCGATGTACACGGCAACAAACAATGCAAAGCCCTGAGCGACGGCGGTGGCGACAAGAGACGACGCCTCCGACGTGACGTCCGGAGTGAGCATCCCTGAAAAGTACAAAATAGTAATGCAAACTAAACTGGCGTATAATCAGAACGAGTGATGGATATATAGAGTTCAGCGGATTGCTAACGTGCGGAGATGGCGGAGCCCACGGCGGCGAAGACGAAGAGGAAGGTGGAGATGAACTCGGCGAGATAGGAGCGGAGGGAGGGAGACGAAAAGCACTGCTGGAAGTGAGTTCGGAGGTTAGAAGCCATTTCATTCGAAGAAGCACTTTGGCCGAAGTTGAGATGGATGGACGAGTCGAGGCCAAAAAGAGAGAGAAAGGATCGCTGCAGAAGTGAGAAAGAGAACAGTGAGAAGCAGAGAGTGGTTGGTTGAAAGTTTTAAAAAGGAGTTTTGGCGGAAAGCCACGGAATCGGTGAAACGGCGTCGGGATGGTTACTGGCAGTTACCAAGTTCACACAATCTGACGGGGAAAACTTAATTGTGTGAACTTAGTGCACTGCACTGCAAAAATCTAAACTTTCAAATTTGGAATCAAATTTGTAAAATGTATCCGTAATATATTCAAAATTTTATATATATCTTAAAATTATAAATTTAAATACAGTGTTATTTTGGGCTTGTTACGTGAACCGAACCAAAAATTGGTCGCTCTCTTATATTTCTTTCTCGAATCTGTACCGTTTTAGTCATTTTGTCATGACTGCCATCTGAATATTTCGTTACTAATTTAGTTTTTTTTTCTTATTGATAATATATGTTCAAATTTTTTTCATTCATTTAATTTCCTTTTTTTTTCTATGTTTATTCTTTTTTGTTATGAAAAGAAAAGTGATTACTCTGGTCTATTGCAAAAACAGTGGTTTCTACTATAATCAAGGGAAATTTTACTTTCATCGCAAAAATTCCAATTTTTTTTTACTTTCATTTCATTTTTGATAGATATAATTACAATTATTTAAATCTTAAAATAATTTATTAAAAATCTATCCAAAATTCTATAAACGATTATGCATAGTTACACAGAATGCTAATGTTATAAAAATAAAATAAAGTTACAAAAAAAAATCAAGATTAACAAACAACTAGGCCGCCTAATAACCCGGCCCGTTCCGGCCCATAAGGAGCTGCCACCGAACCACCTTCCAAACCCCGACGAAAAAACCCCCAATCCCCGCCCCACCAGTCCACCACCCTCCGCTTCCCCTCGTCGTCTCTCTCATCTCCTCTCAAAAAACCCTCTTCAAAAGCTTAGCGCGAACAAGGTTAAGAGGATCGGAGTTCACGAAGAGGAACTCTCGAATTGGTGGAGATCGTGATGAGTACTTGATGCTATCAACTTTTTGTTGATTTGATGTAAAATTTTGATCAATTAGTGTTCGGACAATCTGATTTGATACAGTTTTAGTATAACATTGCGATCACGGTGAAGAAGATCGGTATTCACAAAGAGGCTCTCGAAAAGGTAGAGATTGTGAGCAGGTACTCGGCCTTTTGATCTAGTGTTTTCAACTTTTTGTTGATTTGATGTAGGTTTTTATCAATTACTGTTTGAACGCGCTAGATTTGTTACAGATTTGATAAAATCGTGTTTTCTCTCTGTTAGGATGATGAAATTTGTGTTGCTATGTTCTAACCTTTAATTTTCATTGCATATTCATCTACAGTAAACACTTGTATTGGAAACGAGAGGCACTAAGTTGCAGGTTCCTCCCATTTTCTTTTGATGATTTTGGCAAATTGAATATTTAAAGTTAATCTCTTCAATAGAATACTTTATCAGCCAATGGGGAGTAATTTCATTTGACAAATTCTTGTACATCCACTCGTGTTGTGTTGACCCTTCATGAGAGGGACGAGATACTTTCTAACAGTCAATATTTTTTTGGATTTTTGTTGAAAAGATGATTATTACTTGTGTAGTTTGTGATGAATGAAGAACTTGCATTATGTGCCCCTTTGAGCAAGATAATTCGCATTATCTGCTTTTTAAACAACATAATTCAGATAATTAAGAGCTCACTTCTATTGTGAAACATTCGCCGTGTATCTTGCCTACTGCTCAATAATTGCTGGCGTGTTAGACGTGCATCTTTTAACTGCAAAATGACATTGTTAATCCATTATCCATATGATATTGCGCCAATTTATGTAATTAAAAAGTTTATGTGTGTACCTGTTCATCAGTCTTATTCAGTAACTTATTTACTTTCCCCCCCCCCTCTGTTTGATTCATATCTTTATTCTTCGCCTTCTGTTATTTTTGTGGCATGATATTTTGATGGACATAACTAAATGATTTATAGCATATGAGAGTAATTTGTGGAAGTAGCTAAACAACTACCTTTAAAATGATGCAGTTTTAGACCAGTAGATTGGTTCTTCCTCTACTAGGATCAGTGAATGAGGACACTGAATATAGGCTCAGATTTAACAGATTGGATGCTAAAGTGATACACCTTCTTCTCCACTGCATCATGATTCTTCAGCAAAACTTTCCAAAGGCATTTAATGGGTTTACAATTGAGTTTGATCATCCTTGCATTTTTTTAAATGCGAAAAAAGCAAAACTTTGGAAAGAGGCGATCCAGTTCTTCCTCTTTTAACATTCAACTTCTTTCTCCCTTTTTTGACTTAATTATTTTATCTTGCATTTTCACCATTCTCTTCCTCTTCTTTCCTTCTCTTTTATTTACCGCTACTGTTGAAAATTGCTGCAGTTATCAGAATAACTGTTTCACCTTTTCCTTTATTGTCGTTACGTACCACTCAGGCAATTCCATTTTTGCAATTTACTGCAGACATCTCGTAACATTGCCACGAGTCTACATCTTTATGCTTCTCGTGAAAAAGTATATATGCGATGTTGTCATCTTTCTCAAATGGCACAAAGTTAAGATCTAACAACACTGTTTTCCCTTGAGATTCGAAGCAGTTTCCTGCACCAAGATCTGGGAAATCTGACTTTTGAATCCTAATTCTAGCTAATGGAATTACTTAATAGCTAGTTCTATCTAAACATTTTGCTATTTAGATGTTATTTTGGGCTTATTTCTTACCTCTAATTTGCATTGAAAATATTCAGCATTAATTGGATTTTGAGTTTATTTCTTAAAAACTGTTGCTGAAGTGTTGTTATTACGGTTGTCATCTTTACTATATTGTTTTCCTTCATGCTTAACATTTAGCAAATGATAAGTAATAATAATTCTTGAGGAAAACTACAATACTTAATAAATACGCATATCTGTAGTGTCACAATGGATCCAGGTATGCAGCAACTCCAGCAAACTCTAGTTGAGATTGAAACCGAAGCGGAAGAACTTCTTTTGGCAAAGCATCAGGTTAAAGAAGTTCCCATATTCCGCTTATCCATGTTAGACTTGGTCCTAAATATGTCTAATTTTATTTGATTTTGTTGGGATAAAACAGTTGGTCGAAAATGATAGGCTGAGAAACAGTAACCGGGAAGCATTAACTGCTCTAAGGAAGAATGCTCGAACAACTAAAAGCAGTGTCCCATCCCCTTTTGAGGCAATAATGAAAGGAATTGAGGGAACCAAATCAAAGGCTTTGGTGCAGGAGATATGTCCAACATGTGGAGATTATGATTCAACGGAGAATACATGGATGATGTTTCCCGGGTCTGATATTTTTATCCGCGTGCCGTTTCATGCTGCACATACCATATTAGAGAAAGGTACTTGCTTCCCTGTTCATACATACATTTATTATCAGTTTTCTTCTTTTATTATTTACTCGAGTCAATTAACATTTTGATTGTGGGTTGTCTCTCTCTTTCGTTTGAACTTTAAAAGCATCATCTTACCGAATAACATTTTTTATGATGCTACTATAGTTATATACTCTTTTATGACGTAGACCAAGAACGACTGGACTACGACACGAAGAAACTACAGAGTTATGTGAAGGAAAAGTCGTTCTCAATCTCGGAAAGAGGAGCCCTTGCCGATAGAGTAAGTCCTAGCATCTTGAGGTCCCTCGTCGCCTTAACAGACAAACCTAAGTAGGTATCTGATTCTCCGGCTTAAAATGTCTTCTGGCATCTTGAGGTCCCTCGTCGCCTTAACAGACAAACCTAAGTAGGTACGTACCTGATTCTCCGGCTCAAAATGTCTTCTGTTGTGTATTCAACCTTCAACCTATTGAGACCTAACTTCTTAAAATGCCATTAAGCTTTGGTTTCCTCGAGTTCCTGTAGACGATTTGTATGGGTGGTTCCTTTGTCAATACTGCTGAGAAACTGCTCATTATTATTATTATTATTATTATTATTTTGTCTTTTTGTATTGTGAGTGATACTTATCGGGCCCCCATTTATAGAGGGCCGAGTTGGGCCACGCCCAAACCCTCTCTTTTTCTCTTCCTTTTCTCGATGAAATGCCCCCCCCCCCCCCCCAACTCGGCCCCTTTCATGCAGGCGGTAATGCCTCACACAAGTTAAGAGGTATGGGAACTTGAAGCCGAAAATGATTAATTATTTTGTACGATATAAAACCGCTGGAAATATTATTGTAACCGTGAAATCTGAAATACTAGTTTAGTCGGAGTATATTATTTGATTAAAGAATTTGATAGAGAATAGCGGCGCAAACTGAGAGTTAATTTGAAAGGGAAAAGAACAAAATTGTGCCACGCGGGAATTATTCCTTTTCTTTAATTGATATTTTTTGAATTTTGAATTTTTTTCTTTTTACTTTTGTAATTAGTTAAAATTATTTTTTAAAATTAAAAGTTATGAATGTTTATTGTTGATTGTTCAAATTTTATTCGCTAAATAATAATCAAAATTATTATATTTAATTCAATAATTTTTTAATTCAGTTTATAAAGATTATTCAATTTTATTATATAATAAACTGAAAGTTGATGAAGTGCTAATTTTTTTAAAAAAAAACTTAAAATTCAGGGGGCATTTCAGAACAGCCTATAGGTGAGGAAACCTCTCTACATTTTTAGCTTTTTTTTTTTCTTGAAAAAAAAAAAAAAAACACTCTCGCATCTAAGTCACCAAATCCTTTCTCGTGCAGAGTACCGTTATTTTACTTGTATGAATAATCAAAATCTTCTAATCTTAATCTAATCCGAAGAGTTACGTGCATTGCATCACACGGGGGGCTACATAATCGGACGGCTGGAAAGGCGTGATGGTACGTGCTGTGAGATCATCACCCTAAATGTAGCAACGTGTAAAGTACTCATTTGCTGAAAAGGCTGAGTGATTGTACAGCGAGCAACAGCCAACTAACTGAAGCAAACAGCCAAAGGAATAAAATAATACACTTACAAGCTCCCCTATATTAACACGTTTCTCCTTTGTACGTAGATACGATTACTTTATTCCAGCTTTATCCTTTTCTAACTCCAAAATTTTCTCAAAATGCCTGTATTTCCTCCCAAAACATGATTAAATTACTCTTTTCTTATAGTTCTAATTATTATGATTCAACCGAAAAGTTTATTTTATATAACAATGAACCGCCTGTTTCAACTTGTTGGCTGTTATACTGTTCAATAAAGTATATATATATATATAATATATTATATATATAGAGAGAGAGAGAGAGAGAGAGAGAGAGATGAGAGAGTTGAGCTGGAATACTATCGGTAGCAAACGGCTCCGTTGCCATCCGTTTTGTTTTCGATGAATGGAGCCTCCAAATTGACGATCGCACCGTTGAAATGATCTTATACACTTGAAGTGTCCTAGAAATCAAATTTCATACTTTTTCGATATTGTTTTCTTGTCCATCAAGTGGGCGTAAAAATGAATGGCTGAAAATGAATATTATCTAAAAAGTGATGATAGAAATTTTGTAATTATGATCGAGAGTATAGATCTTATTCTAAATAGTTTAAAGAATTTTCTAATCAAAATTCAATTGATTTGGATAGCTTTACACCGTTAAACGAGAAAAACCCTCATATCAACCATTAAAATTACTAATTTTGAAATCCTTTGATCATTAGGTAAATGATATCGAAAAGATTTGAAATTTGATTTCTAGATACTTCAAGTGATATAGATCATGTTCAACGGTGCCGATCGTCGATTTGAAAGCTCCATCATTGAAAATAAATGGGTGGCAATGGAGCCCGTTTGCTACCGATAGCATTCCAGCTCAACTCTCTCTCTCTCTCTCTCTCTCTATATATATATATATATAATAATTTGATCACTACAGTTGTTAACAATATTTTACCCGTTTTACTAATAGGTTTTTTTTTTATTCGATGAATAAAAAGTTTGAAACGGGATGTTTGTGTTTAGAATGTCAGAATCTTGTTTCAAAAATTTCACTCTTAGCATAACTTTTAGGGTGCGTTTGGTTCGCACTATCTTTTAAAGATTCCTAGTAATCCAATGGGAATAAAAAAATATGACGGTATTTGGCTAAACGTACTAAGTAATCCAATTGGTAATATTGGATTCACTTGGGAATAAGATTCATCCCAAAGTACTAATCTCATTCCCTTGAGGGAGGGTGGATATCCTCATATTAATGGATTTAAGTAATCATAATATGTCTAATATCTTTCTTTCTTCCTACCCGCTGGCTAATTGATATTATTTTTCTTTATACTCTAACCTTATATCTCTCTCTAAACTTATTTTTCTCTCTAAAATTCAACTTTTTTTTCTCTCTCTAAACTAAGCTTTCTCTCTCTCTCTCTTTCTAAAATTTCAACTCTCTCACTCCCTCTAATTTCGACTATATTTTTCTTTCTATTTTTTTAATTATGCTCTCTCTCTCTAACTTATACTCATCTCCTTTTTTTCTAAAAAGATGTTGAAACTATTGGTAACATTATCTAAAATTAATTAAATAAATAAATTAATTAATTGTATATTTTTTGTAATATTAAATAATATGGCTAATTAATATTACCGTGCGAACCAAACACAGGAATTCCACATTCTTAGTAATAGGATGAATAGGAATAAGATTCTCGGATATCTTTTATTCCTAGTAATCTTTCATAATGCGAACCAAACGCACCCTTAGCATCTTGTTAATTAAAAATGGCCGCGGACAAAAGTAAAATTTTTTTACTACTAAGCATGTATTAAATCCTTAATTCACAGATATAATATTTGATCAGTATCACTATCTGATTAACTTTTTAATTTCAAAATTCTACTAACCAAAAGGGTAAACTTCAAATACTACTCCTATGGTTTCGCACTTTCTCACTTTTAATATCCTGTGATTTAAAATGTATCAATTTAATACTCTGTGAACCGTGGTTTCAATTTTCTCTTTTCGCCGGCCCCTCCGCAGCCTTTTCGTTAAATCATATACAAAAAGTTTTAGATAACCCATATTAGTTTATGGAATATTCACTTTAATACCTTTAATTTTAATTTTGTCACTGATTTAACAAAAAAATAAAAAAAGAAAATAACAAAAATAATAATAAAATTACGTGGCGCAAAAATGATACACTTTAAATTATATAGGGTATTAGAATGAGAAAGTACGAAACTGTGGAAACAAATCAAACTGAAAAGTGGGGATTTATAATTTTATTAAAGATTTATTAAATGCCATAAGTAACCCAATTTGGGCATCCGACTTAATTAAAAATCCCTTGGTCGCCCCCGTAATTTCGTACAAGTCCGGGGTGGTAAGTACGCGGCCATATCAAGGCGGGAAACGAGGAAGGTGCATACAAGCTTCCTCGTGTCAGGGACTCAGGGCTGCACAGGCCCTCTATCCCCTCAGTGTCGTCGCAAGTATCCGATGGCAAGGCACCAATATGTACGCACCGCCACATCAACCCCCACAGCCAAACAGGATCGGACGGCCCGCGTTCGTCCTCTTCCTTAATCGGACGGCCGTGATCCGATCTGCGTCGACTCTTCACGGGACTAGTCGGGAGAGTGAGTGGGAGGACCATAACACTATTTTGTCCGCGAGTGTCGACCGAGGTAATTAAGAATGTGTCTCTCGCGGCAGAATAACTGGGAATGAATCGTAACTTTATTCCCATTTTGTTCGGTAAAGTTCGCAGCGGGTGCAGTCGCTGCACGGTAAAATTTTCGCTTATTTAAAGAGTTGTCATTCTACGAGTCCGGCGTTAAAGAAAGAAAGAAAGAGCGAGATACATATAAATGACGTCGCGAATGAACTTGTGAATTCAAGGGGATCGAGAAATTAGATAAGGCTGAGATATATATATATATATATATATAGAGAGAGAGAGAGAGAGAGAGAGAGAGAGAGAGAGAGAGAGAGAGAGAGAAGTATATATAAAGAGAGATTTTAAATAATTAAGAAAGATGATGATGGATTACGAATGGGGGAACCCGGCGAGCGCGGCGGCGGCGATGCTGCTCTTCGGCGAGGAATCGGGCGCCGACACGGGGCAGGATCAGCGGGCGGTGTTCGACCACTACGGCGTGCACGGGCTCAACACGATCGGCATCAGCGACTACTTCCCGCAGCCGCCGCAGCCGCTGACGGCGGCGGCGCTCTTCTCGCCGTCGTCGTCGTCGTCGTCCTCCTGCCACCCGCGGTACGGGCTGGCGCTGCCGCCGGCGCCCACCCGGATCGGGCTGAACCTCGGGGTGCGCACCTACTTCTCGTCGGCGTCCCCCGAGGACGAGCTGGCTGCTGCCGCGGGGAACCCGCCGCGCGCCTGCCGCCGCCGGACGCGCACCGCCCGCTGCCAGGCCGAGGGATGCGGCGCCGACCTCACCCACGCCAAGCACTACCACCGCCGCCACAAGGTCTGCGAGTTCCACTCCAAAGCATCCATCGTCATCACTGCCGGCCTCTCCCAACGCTTCTGCCAGCAATGCAGCAGGTATACAATCATTCCTGCATGCATGTTAACACGTCCGCCAGCTTCTAGTCTCGTACATATATTGTCAGATGTATCTTTAAATCAAAATATATATACATATATACATATTTGTTGTTGTTAGTTTAGCGTCTGCTTCGTCGACGTGCTTCAGATCGACGTGTTTAAGGTTACATACATATACATATATGTATATATGTTCTTCTGACATGTTCTATGTATGTTCCGAAATGGCGGTGAATGCGAATGCAGGTTTCATGTGCTGGCGGAGTTCGACCAAGGGAAGCGGAGCTGCCGGAAGCGGCTGGCCGATCACAACCGTCGGCGGAGGAAGTCTCAGGACCTATCGACGGCTCCGATCAGCTCCCAGGCTAATAACAACGCACCCAATATTGCAAACACAAACAGCAGCGGCAGCAGCGGCATAACAACTTCCCACTCTCCGGCGAAACCAGAGACCGCTCTATTCAACAACAACAACAATAACAATAATAATAGTAGTACTAATAATAATAATGATATTAATAACGATAACAACAACAACGACGACGACGACGATGACGGCGGCCAAATTAACAATCGAAACAGCGCGTTCTCGGCGTTCATCGGGTGCAACCCGGAGGGGGATTCGAGCGCGAGCCACGTGTCATCCACGCTGGCCCCCCCGGTGGCGCAGGTGGCGCTGGGGCTGGGACGCAGCAGCGGCATCGTCACGCCGGTCGCGAATGCGATAATGGGTTTGTCGGCGACGTCGTCGACTGGGACGACATCGCCGACTAGCATGTCGTTCTTGCCGCACCTCGGCGAGCAGAGGTTTTCGAGCTGGGTGGCACCAACAAGGGCGGCTGAAGATGATAGCTGTATTAGAGGGATCTACCAGAGCAAGTAGTTAGATTAACTACTACTACTACTACTACTACTACTACTACTACTACTTTTTGTGGCTTTAGTTTAATTTAGTGTGTTCCTTAGCAGCTTTTTTGTGTTTGTCTATTTATTTTCTTCCGTAATAAGAGTTTTGTCTCAAGATTTGGATGTTTTGAGCTTCTTATTAAGTTTTAAAATCTAGTGTTTGTTGTTAATTAACCATGCACTATCATGAAGTGTGCGAGGAGAAAGGTGATGGTACCAGTAGTTGGAGGAGTTGATATCATCGTGTTATCATCGTGTTGTGTGATTGTGTACGTATGTGTGTACGTTGATGAGAGTATGATCGCTTCCGGGGTCTCCGGTGATCTTGTGAAATAGCATCTTCTAGGTTGCTGAGCCGGACTTGGACTCTTTAATTTTCTGAGTGCACCATTTTCCAAGGGTAAAATGTTTTTTTTTTATTATTATTATTTTAAGGGAAAATGCTTTAGATACCCACATATATAGCTGCTCCTATTATTTCATGTCCTAGCTTGCTGGTCTTCATTGAATAGGTTAATTTGTGCATTACAAACTAGTATGCTAGTGTCTGTAAAAATAAATATTTAAGATTTTTACACCCACATCCCCTAATACTGTATCTACATCATATTATCAGAAAATATTATTTATTTGAATAATGCTGGACCTACAACTCAGAAAGGATTGTAATTTTACAGCTTTATTATTTATTAGTCTCGTCACTTTTTTCTTTTTTTAAGCTTCGTTTGGAATTGCGGAAAAATTGCATTATGTGCGGTGAGAAAGAACGTTAAAAAATATCCTGTTTATTTTCGTACGTACTATTACGTTCCGCATATCGCGATGAGTCGGTTACGATATATTTTCTGCGGTCCTATCGGAAAACGTAGAAGTATATATATCTCTATATGTTTTTTCCTTAGCTCCATTTTATCTAATAGCGTTAGATAGATTTCAATACAAAACTAAGCCTTAATGCTAAACCCGGGAAACAAGTTTCTTGAATCTTAGAGCGGAGAATTACAATCCTTATATTAAGGATTGTAATTACGAACCTTGAATTAAAGGTTGAAATTCTACCACTCTTTTTAGGTTATAGACTTTGTGTTTCTCTATTTATAATTCAGGTTTTTATGCTTGTTTTCAAAAATGCAAACATTACTAAATACACAAGCATCAACTTGGAAAAATTTGCTGTCCAAACCACCCACTAAATGTCATGTCTAAAACTGATTAACTAATAGTATTTACGAGCATTTTTGAATTCCACGAGGCATAATTTTTTTTTTGTTATGAATAAAACTTCTAGAAATTAAAAGGTAATAAATAAATTATAAGCAAAGTCGTAATTTAAAAACTATTTGGCTGCAAGTAGTTGTGAATAAACTGCAATCCTAAGTACATTGGGATTAAAATCTGATGTTTAGTTTGATACAATTGAATCTAATAGATACAGCTAAAACTGCACGAGAAGACTCAAACTATGTTAGTTGAAAAGAGTAACTAAAAAAAAAATGGTAAGCATATCTCCCTATTCATCTTTTTTTAAATCAAAAATATTTTTTCTGTATTGAAAGTAAATTAATGATTAAACTTTATAAATGGCACTTCTCAACTGTATGAATAAAATAATCTATTTGTAGTTGTAATACTTACCACTGTATCAAACTAAACAAAATAGATGCAGTTTATATATTCTCAAATTTCTAACTACATGCATCTGGAGTTATGCGGCAATTATAATTAAATGCAACCAAATTTCCCTTATACAAATCATGTGATGATATGGTTCCAGGTCTTAGCTTTTATCCGCTCGCGAGAGTGCGCGCATCGTTGCAAATTATTGACAAGCCTCAAGAAGCTTCCTTTGTGCCGGTACATAGCAATAAGATAATCACAAAAAGAGAACAGCTTAATTTATTCTTTGCATGCCCCTCGACATTCCCAGCACGCGCGCGCATTGATCCGCTGAGCAGCAAAACGACAGAGACGCATAATGTTATCAAATAATTAGGTAAGGTATGCATTTGGGAGGGCCTTGTATATGAGCATCCAGAGAGAAAGCTTATTAAAAATGGTTCGATGTAGTGATTAATGTTATATACAAATTAGTTTAGCGTTAGAATTTAAGTTTCTTTATGTGCATTTTAAAGAAAAAATCTATGATAATTTCTTAGTAGGATTATGAGAGATTTAATACAGTATAAGAAACTTAAAGATACTTTAAAGAGAGAGAGAGAGAGAGAGAGAGAGAGAGAGAGAGAGAGAGAGGGGACTGCACCAAAAAACAAAAAGGTGCAGGCGAAGGGCTGATCTATATATATTAGAAGCACAGCGGAGATATGTTGATTAGAAAGCTGAATTAATAAAACAATGGTCAATAAAAGAATCTATATGTTAGTTTCGGACCTTCAATCATGTAGTTTAGGGAGGGCAAAAGGCATATATATTATTATATAATATTAAACGGCCAACTTTTCCAGACGTTTCTATCATTTATTAGGTGGGACATTAATTCAGGGATCGTATGCTGCATACAACATGCCAACTTAAGTTCAATGTATACTTTGAAATTAGTGCATCCGCATCTAGTCTAGTAAAGAACGTTCTGCCACAATATCTTTTTTTTTTTAAAAAAAAAAATAATGTAGTAGAAAATAACAGGCGAGATTCAGAACCTTAAGCAAAATCTCCTGACTAAGTACTAAAATGGATAATCCTATAACAGCACCATAAGATCCAGCTACAACAGATCCAAACAAACGAGCACTTTCACAGAGCCACAAATGTTCAAGCTCTACCGAAAAAAGCATCCAATGGAGGCGAAATATAATTATAGCAAACACATTTATCAAGCGAGCGCAGAGAAACAAATGTTAAGCTTCGGCAGCGATCAAAACGACGAGCAATGAAATGCCGCACAAATCAGTGTATAGAAGTAGAATATAGCTAACCAATATATTCACAAAGTAGTGTCGAATGAAGGTCCAAGAGAATGTCAAATTGATCAACAAATACAGCACAAAATATTCGTAAACCAATTCAATTTAAAAAAATAACGGGCTGCTAAATAAGTAGGTAGAGGGCAGGGGCTTCATACCACATGAGCATCCTCCCAGGACTTCCAAATATCAGAGCAATCCTCTTCGCCGTCTTTGGCCCTGCTCCTTCGTGGAATGGCTCCAAAAGAAGGGTTCGGCACCTGCATGAGGTCCAGCGTCACGTGTGCCCCTGCCCCCTGGAGGTGGTCCCAGCCATCAGCAAGCCGCGGGAATTGCGACACGACTTGGTTCTGTTGTGGCCAATGGGGAAACGCGATGTGGTTTGTAGGACCTTGGTTGGGCAAGTCGCTTCGGTTGGATAACAGCTGTCGTGACAGTAAGGCGGCGCGGTTCTCTTCTATGAGTTCGCGAAGGGCAGCGCTGGACCGAGAAGAGAGGTCAGATGGTGAAACCCAAGGCAAGGAAGCAGCCTTGGATGACAGAAGAGAGAGAGCACGAGCTGGTGAGTTTGATGCGTGAGAGAACCTCGGACCCATAATCGTGCCTTCTGCAGCAAAATCGAATACAAGAAAGGTAAAAACTAAAATAGGTAAGTAACCCTGATGGATCAATTACGAAAAGAGTTCAGCCCACACACTATAGTAAGAACAAAAATCCAGCTTGAACACTCATCTTAAACCGTCAACCGCAGTTCAAAGAAATATTTTGAAAAGAAGAAAACGAACCCAAGATGCATGGATAAAAATACACCCTTAATAAACATTGTTTGTCTAACTACCATAATAATAACTAACAACAAAAATAATTCACTGTGATGAAGGCGTGGAGAGGTTGTGTCGCTTCTGAAACACACCTTAGTAACATGAAATGACATGAATGAAAGGTAGCCATAGCATATTTATAGCCATGACAAAGTGACTCTTTTAAGTATTATGTTATAAAAAGTACTATAAAACACCAAACCACCTCCCCAGCTGCAGAGGACCCGCACATTGCTGGCAAGTCAACTTGCTGATTAAATTTTACAATAGATGCCATGATAACACAACAAAAGAATCCTGTTTCTCTCATTGTATTCTGGTTGTCATATGAAGTAGCTGTTATCATAACTAATTATCTCTGAAACCTAATATTTTGCCACTGAAGACAACTAATATGTTGTGCAATCTAAATAAAAGAGTTAAAGAGGTGTGATAGCAATTCATATAATTGATATCTATAAGCAAGTTCAATGAACTCTATACCTGGTTGACCGCAAGATGGATTTGTCAGCTTAAATCCACCGACCACAAATAGTTATGATTGACAGAACTTCAGGCCTGATTGAGAGCATGATAACTTATCTGGCGTACCTTCTCTGGTTTACTCTAGTTCCTTGTCAGTTAATTTAGAGACAAGAAAAATTTGTCTAAAACTTAGACAGAGAAAATGTAATTCTACTTTTTAAGGATATTGTAAATCATTTCACAGGTGAAATGCACTAAATTCGAAAATGGCGATTATTAATATGATGAGAAGAGCTTAAAGTCAATATTTTATGCTCTAACTTGTTCTGACAGCCAAGATGGTCCTACAGGTACTAGGGTTGACTAGTTTCTGTAACAAGCAAGAAAAAAAAAAAAAAAGGGACCAAATAGATCGCCGTGAAATTAACTATGTAATAGGTAGGATTGAATTATCTTGCATGCCGAGCATAAGATCATCAGGTCCCACATCTAAAATCAAAAGATCTTTGTGCAGACCACCCTTCTTCCTTGAGAGTCAGCATGCCGTTGGATAAGGCTATCTTCTAAAGAGGTAACTAACTGTACCAAATGTCTACGAAGAAGCTTCAATTGACAGAATTTACTAAGTTTCAATACATTTCGCAAGAAGTAAATACAAGTTGCACTTCATCATCCTTAACCCGCTTAGAAGTCCTTTTGGCAGGTCATAATCCATCTCTTTTTAGAAAGTGTTAGTTAACAAACACTATACACCATCACTTTTGCCTGATGCTAAAAAGTAAATGAGGAAAAAATGAAATTGAACGCTAATGCCTATCTCTTTGACATGTTAGGTAGTGTCTGCAGTCGAGTTGACTCGAATTAATTCTTCAATAGTTAAGCCAGAGAATAGACAATACTAGAGTACAAAGTTAGGAAAATGATAGGACTTTGAGGAGATTGACACAGAATGAAAGCGACGGAACCCAACTAGGTAGGTAGTTTCGACAAGAAAGAAAATTGGCAAGATTTCATGTTATAGTGTGATACTGTTGCTCAAGCTGCATCCAATAATCAATGAACTGATGCTTGTAATGGAGATTATTTACACAAGAAACAACAATGCTATGCATGGTAACGTGCGAAATTATGCAGGTTAATAAAAGATATATGCATTGCAGAAGAATGGTTAGATACCCGTAGTGCTGAAAAAGAAAGAAAGATAAGGAGCGCAAAATCAGTAGTCATCAGATCAAGCATAACAGAAAAAACAGATGGAAACCACAACATGTGCTTCCTACTAATTGGCAAATAAAATTTAAACACGGAAACAACTAAAATTAGAGCTGTAAGAGAGTTCTTTTAAAATCTCAAAAAAAAAAAAGAAAAGAAAGAAAAAAGAGAGAGAGAGAGAGATGGAAATCGCTCGATGCTAGAACCAAGCTCGTATTCTTCACCTATTAATTTTCCAAGTAAGCTAAGATATGGTTCGACATTTTGTAGAGAATAGAACAGAGTATGATCCCTAATCATCAATGATCCATATATCCAATTGATGCAACAGACACATAATGCCACACTATCCAATTTTCATCTTTTTAATTAGTGCAAATTTGAATTGTATTTTCACCAGATGTATTAAATTACAACACCCGTTCAGTAATTAATGCTAAATCTCAGATCAATCTTTCCATCAGAAATGATGAGATTTTTGAGATTTAATTTCTGTGGAGCCATTGCGATCCCATCGTTGCCTCCGTAAGAACCCTAACCAACAAGGGCGACGGTGGCGGGCTTGACGGAGACACCCAATTAACCAGTTATTAATTTTTTTAAAAAAATCTTGTGCTTTAAATAATAAATTATTTAATTTATTTTTTTAATCTTGTGCTTTAAATAATAAATCTTTCTCGCACCAAACGCTAACCCTAATTTATTTTAGGAACCATTAAAATACGACCCCACTACACCTGTTCCCTCGCCTTTTCTCTCAGCCACAGCACCTAAAACCTTTATGTCACATCACCACCCCCCTGTTTCCCGCAATCAAACCTCCATATTTTATTTCTCAGATAAAGAATATCTCATGCTACTCCTTTTTCCGCGGCTTTGCTTACTAACTAATCCACGCTAGTTATTATAATTATAATTTACGCTTGATATGACGTTTTCAGCTATTAATAACTCAAAAAAGTTATAAAGATTCAAATTCAAAATTTTAAAACGGAGAGGTTTAAAAGGAGAAAAGGGGAACCTATAGAGTGAGAGGAAGGGTTTCTGATGAGGGAATCGTGGGTGTTGCTCTTTCTCCGGCGCTCGTTGTGCCCTGCGAGCCTCCTCCTACAACTCCGCTTCGCGTCGTCGAACTCAGAGATCACATGGAACCTGCCCCAAAACACATATTCGATTCAAAAAATAAAAAAAAATCGAAGTATTTATTGAAGAAAAAGAACTAAAATGAGAGAGAGAGAGAGAGAGAGAGAGAGAAGTAGAAAATCTTGAGGCTAAGATGGACCTGCTACATTGTTGGCAAAACCTCTGCTCGGCGCCGAGGACGATGACTTTGGGGGCCTTGGCGTGCACGTCGCACACCTTGTGGCGCTTGTGGTAATCCTTGGCGTCCACCAACGACTTATCACAACCCTCCACCTGGCACCTCGGAAACGGCGTCCCCGCCGCCGCCGCCGCCGCCGCCGCCTTTTCCCGCTTTCCGGCCGCCGCGGAAGCGCCGCCGCAAAGCCTCTCCTCCTCGTAGTAGTGCCTCTTCCCGAGCTTCAGGCACGTGAGGTGGTGGCTGCGGAAGCTGCGGTGCGCGCACTGCGAGATCTCCGCGGCGTGGTCCCCGCCCTCGAGCGGGACCCCCGCGCGGTCGGGGAAAGCTGAGCGGGACGCGGACGCGGACGCGGACGCGGCGATCTCGAGGCCCTGCGCGTTGTAGCACGCGGGGAAATTTGCTGCTACGGCGGCGGAAGTCCAGTTCCCCAGTTCCCAGGAACCCCCCCAGGAGGAACCTCCGTGCCCGCTTTTCCCACCTCCGCCTCCGCTTTCCATTTCCGGTAACTGAGTTACCGCACTATAATAACACTACTACTACTACTACTACTACTACTACTACTATCCTTTATTCCTTTCTCCTCCCCAGTCCCCAACCCCCCACCCCCTCCCACTCCTTTACTATTCCCTCCTCAGTATACGATAACAATAATAATGACCAAATCGATCGGTCTCCCAAAAGGAGGGACGAGACCAACAGTGCCCGCTCGCTGCTGCTGCTGCTGCTGCGACCGCTACAGCAATACTCCACAGGATTGGGGTGGGGTGGGGTGGGGTGGGGAGGATATAGAGAGTGCGTTTCCCTTCTTTTAATTGTATGTATGTATATGATAATAATATAATGATAATATATAATATAGAGAACGAAAAGGGTGTCACGTGCAGGGGAACTGTAGGGGCCGGCACAGCGCACGTGCCCGGGACGAGGTGGGCCCGGACACGTGGATCGAGGGAATTGAGTGGTTCAATCGCAAGGGGGACTGGGAGGGGGGAAAGGGTTGAAAAGACGGGTGGGGAAGGAAAGGGTGGTAATTAAACGCGGGGCTCTGACGAAAGGTTAGAGCCAATACCGTGCCGCACGGCTCAGTGCGGGATTTAATTCCGCCATTGTTTTTGTTTTTGCTGATAATGATTGTGGGACCGTTACTTGCATATCAAACATGTTCTATTCTATGTTAGGAAAAAAGAAAAAGAATTTCTCTTCTACAAAAATCAGTTATTTTAGCTTTGAAAACTCGTTTAATTTACATTACAGGTCGTGATCTGACATTTCAAAAGTTGAATTAGATTGTGTAAACCCTGTCGGTTACTTATAATGAGCCACTTGATAACCTGATTTTTTTTTTGTTACTCTTCTTCATAATTTTTACCCAAAAAACTAAATTCAAACACTCCGCTTTTGTTAAGTTTATTTCTCTTTAATATTTTTTATTTTTTTTAAGAGATAGATAGCATATTATTCGTTTCGTTTATTTTATTTAAAAATAAATTTAATTAGCTGAAAATATAAATCAACTATGATTAAAACTTGAAATTTCGGGTACCAACCATTAAGCTTTTCGTTTATTTTTCTTTAATGTTAAACATAAACATATAAAGATATATTCGTGTGTTCATTGCTTCTGTAGATATTTTTATGTATCAGTTAAAATTTTTTATAAAAGTGGGATCGTGTTTGACTCACGAATAACCAATTTCGTGGATATTAGAGAGCATAGCTAAGAACAAGGATTTATGATTCAAAATTTAAAAGCAAAATGTCGTGCCATTTTAATTTCCGTGGGCAATGATAGTTGCTCTGTAACATAATATACATTTTTGGTTGATGATAATTACATGAAAAGAAAAACCTGCCTCTCAAAAAAAAAATAATTACATGAAAAAAATATATGTATATAAAGAAGATGACCCTATCTCTTTCTTAGAGTCCAGCCTCATAAATCAACTTTTTAATCACCTTATTTTCACATCACTGTTATCACTAGTATAATTTTAGGATATTTTATTTCTTGGGTTTTTAGTGACTGAAATTTGTTAAGAAAAATATAATATTCCAAATTATTATGCCATTGATTGAAACGATTACTGTTACACTGTCAATTTATATTTTGAATTTTGGATGATAATATATACCTTGATGGTTTTTCTGTGTCTTTTTGAATATTGCTATGTGGTGAATACTATATACCAATATACCAATATATAGGACCACATAGCAATATTCAAAAAGACACAGAAAAATATAATATTCCAAATTATTATGCCATTGATTGAAACGATTACTGTTACACTGTCAATTTATATTTTGAATTTTGGATGATAATATATACCTTGATGGTTTTTCTGTGTCTTTTTGAATATTGCTATGTGGTCCTATATATTGGTATATTGGTATATAGTATTCATAACATGAAGATCTTTTGGTTGATTTATATACAAAATTTAAATAGTCATATTAAGTTGTCAACATATTATTCACACTTTTTTGTAACTCTTATTTTGTTAGGACTTAGAAATAAAATAAATAATTTATATTAAAAATGCTCTAAGCTTTTACGAAAATATTTGCTAATACCATATTGTATGATGTTTCGCATTGCATATATAAACCAATGAAAATAGCTTTTGCGAAAATATTTTCTAACACCACACTATACGATATTTCGAACTACATATAAATAAATGGAAATACCTAACATTATATATACTAATGCATCAACAATCCCTGAAAAATCGACCGTCCTTAGAGCAAGTGGCAAAGAACTTAGTGGTTGGTATCTAAGACCTAAGTTCAAATCCTAGTTAATTCACATTTCTAACTAAGTTTATTTTTAAATAAAATAAACGAAGCGGGTAGCGTGCGACCTATCTCTAAAAAAAAAAAAAAAAATCAATCCCTAAGCATCCGTTTGATTCGGGGTTAAGGGATGGAATAATTTCTTAACTCCGAAATTATTTTTAAACACTCAATCTGGGCGGTGAAATTAGCTAACCCCACTTGTGCGCAAAAGGAAAAATGCTTTGGGTAACTAAGAAATAATTTTGCTCGTACTAGTGTTAATCTGTCGGACAAAAGTGACACTGCTGAACTCTATAAATAAACTCCAGTTTTTGTCCGAACAGTTTAAAGGTTGGATTTCAGACAATTACAAAACTGTGCTGAGATTTTTTCAGGACACTTTAGCTGGCCTCATTGAACCTTTTACGGATATCAACGTATTAACAGTTCTCAACAATCGCATGCTGAAAATATATATCAGTAGTTTTTACCAAATGAGTAATGTTACAAATTTCAGATAACATTATCTTTATAGATACTGACTATTCCTAGCGCAAGTAGTAAAAAATTTAGTAGTTGGTGTCTGAGGTTCAATGTTCGAATCCTAATTAATTCATATTTTCAGTTAAGTTTATTTTTTAAAAAATAAACAAAACAGGTAGCATGCTATTTTTCTCTAAAAAAATATTATTTTTATACACTATTAATATGTTATCACATATTCTATTCAAATTTTTAATTGATTAATTCGCATGCTTTAAAAATGTTGGATAAAACTTGGGAACAGATTAATAGTAATCATAAATAATTATACAGCTAAAATATACCGTTCTTATTTGAACTATGGATTGTTTTGACTTTGCCATCCAATTTTAAAATTTTAATTTTACTATAAAATTTTTTATTTGATTTAGTCAACGATGCTTTGTTTTCAAATTTAAATTAATTATTCATTTTAACGAGTTTATAGCTGCGTGAATTATGTTAAGTGTATTATCTAAATCTGTAGGGATAAATGATACATTTAAATTTTAAAAGTGAAAAGCTATTAACCAATTCAGATTAAATAAATGAAAAGATTGAGTAATAAAATTAAAATTTTGAAAGATTGAATAATCAAGTTAAAATCTTTTATAATTAATTTATTTTCTATACATTTTTATTTAATTATTTTAGAAAATAGTCACCTAAAAAATTAATACAGTAAAAAAAATCAGAATTAATTTTAATATACACGTAACCATTCATAGCATGATAGCTATATGATAAAATAAGTTAAATGAGAGCCAAATTCAGAAATTTTTTTAGTATGAACAAGATTTGAGACTCCATCGGATATATGTATTTTTTTTTCTTGAAGAGAGAAAGGTAATATGCTATCTGATTCATTTATTTTTTAAAAAATAAATTTACTTAAAAACATAAACTAATAAAATATTAAATTTAAATATTAAATGTTACATATTAATGCTTTTGTTACTTGCGTAAGAGATAGTCGGTCATCCGATACAATATTTTTTTTAGATAAAGATAGCATACTATCTGTCTCGTTTATTTATTTTAAAAATAAATTTAACTAAAAAATATGAATCAATTAAAATTTAAATTTAAAACTAAGAATACCGATCATCAAATTTTTCGTCACTCGCGCCATGAGAAGTCTATTCATCTGATACAATGTTATGCAACAAATTGATACAGTAATAAAGAGGAGGCACATTTGCGGACCCAAAGTATTTTCCGTAACAAAATCCGTGTCATTGGGATTCCAGCCGGCAATAGTAAACAGTCTGACAGCACGGCAAAGATATTGTCACCGGAATCCTTGTGATTCGACAACTGTGCAGTCAGCACACCATCAAATGCGGCAGCAAACTTTTTACAACCCATCTGCGCAAAATTTTTTGTACACAAAATTTATTCGGTCGCTAATGTTTCGAATAATTAAGTTGCATCGTTTTCATATAAGACAGTGTGGATTAATTTCGCTAAAATTTAACAACTGAATCAATCCCGTGTATGAAAATTTCTATGTACAAGATTATAGACAATTTGAAACCCTCGAATGCTCCGTGAGGAAGCTCGGCAAATACAGGTTACCACAGATTAAAGAAGAAAAAAAAATTTTATAATAATAATGGTGTTACGAGTGCAAACGGTATACTAATTTATTAAAAATTTTACACTCAATTCATTTGAAGGCTATTTTCTACTGAGTATTAATATTAAGAATATTATTTTTAAAAAGTTTAAGCTATAGAAGAAAACTAATTGTTCTATATAATTTGTCAGAGAAAGAAGTTTTAAGTTTTATTTAATTTTTTTTATTTAATTTAAGTGCATGTCTTTTAGCCTATCATGAGCCCGTATGTGAGGAATAGTGCTGAACATAAATATTAAAATTGTTATTCTCTCACAACTTAAGCGATTGAAAAAAATCGGTTCTTTTATAAAATCTAACATTATCTACTTGCTAGTTTTATTCTTGTTTTAATACTAGAGACCAAAAAGAAATTTATCAACCTTGAAATAATTGAAGTGTAAATCTTATACCCTATCCAAGGATGTAAAAATGTACTGAGAGTGACCCCACCGTTTCAAACTGGAACAATATTTATTTTTGATATTTCTAATTTAAAGTTTATTTTTTAATTATTAAATTAAAAAACATTTTATTCTATTGTTTATATAAATAACATGGGCCCAAGTGCTTCCGCTGCTAAGTTTGGGGATTCGAATAGGAATGGGCTTCATATTACAACTAGGCCTAATTTTGGGCCCAGATCACAAATCGGATCGTGTCTGGAGTGATATATTCAAATCCGAAAACTTTACGGGTCGGGTTTGGCCTTCCGCAGCTGAATTTTACTATCAGGGAGAATGAGGTAGCATCCTTTGTGGAGAGTACTATTATAGTTTTTTTATAATATTATTTTTATATATTGTTGATATATTAATTGTATAATATGTAAGTTTTCATTTGTTGGTGCGCTCGCTCTAAGATTCTATTTTGGTGCTGAAATGACTTATCCGGTAGTATCTCATTCAATAATAAGAGAATTTTTGGTACTATTGAAAATTAGGAGTGAGATCAAATATCTATAATGAAATGCGATTTTTAATATTCAAAGTTAATTTTTTTGAAATAAAATAAATTATTCCGTAGATAAAATATGCTATTCTACGAAAACATAAATGTCGAGACTTTTCAAGAATCAAAAATTAAACTTCTATTTTTCAATCACAAAAAAAAAAATTCACACTAAATACGTTATTATCGAATAACTTATTCCATTACCCAAACACAACTTAAAACTGTTATATGAAATTATCGATACATTAATAATTTATAAGTTTAGTATTTGAGAATCTAAATCAGTCTCCTTCCTTCTAGGACCTGAACTATTCAAATCTTGATGTTGCTCATCGAATGCATCATTTACTTTGCTCTGACATTCCCCACAGTCAGATCATTAAATTCAACATTAATGATGTTGTTTTAAAATTTGTGCATTTTATGTAATACAATACATTTTGAATTTGACATTCTTGTTCCAGAAACGGACTGTCCCTAACGCAAGTGGCAAAGAACTTAATGATTGATATCCAAGATCCCAATTTTGAATCTTATTTGATTCACATTTTCAGCTAATTTTATTTTTAAATAAAATAAACTATTCGTATTAATATATCAACAAACTAACAAAAAAAACTTGTTGATTATTATCCGAGATCTCAAATTCGAATTCTAATTAATTCATATTTCTAATTAAATTTATTTTATTTATTTTTAAATAAAATAAACGTTCGTATAACATAATACCCTCTCTCTCTCTCTCTCTCTCTCTCTCTCTCTCAAAAAAGAAAAAAAAAAGAAAAAAGAAAACTAACAAAAAGGTTGGTTAGTCTTGCACGCCAAACTTATTAACTGCCCCCTATACCTGATCCACAAAGTGAGCTCATGCAATCATTGAGCGTAACAAACTTAGCGGTCCCCAATCCCCAGCCGTTGGATCCGCCACGTGTAAAGCAAATGAGACCCTACTCCGAACTTTGGTCACGGTAGCCCAACGTCCGTTTGGCCGGACGCAAAAGAATAGTCAAAGTTGAAAGCAAGCCAAGTTGCAGGTCATTTCAGTTGGGTCGATTAATTACTAAATAAAGTAACAGGATTATTATTATTTATTATTCTTAATAATAATATATGTTAATAAGCTTACTATTCTTACTGCCACGTGTGCGATCCTGGTGGTGGTAATGTTCTAATCCGATGTTAATTGTACACCTGGACTCTTTTTTATCCACAAGCTACTTATCAATTGGATGTATATTTAAATATATTTGTGCTATCCATCAATATATACATCAGTGGCAAAAATTGAACTAATGCTGCTATCTCGGTTCTTCCTCACTTTTTTTTAGTTATTTGTGGAGATATTAAGACTTAGTCGATCATTTAGCATCTAGTAATATCGGTTTAGCAAATCAGAGGTGTTGGAGGTTATGACGTACGGATGCATGGTAGGATTTGGGGAATAAGAGGATGCAATTCAATCATCAAACTGGCTCACAAAAACATATTATAGTAACGGATATGCATCGGATTATAGACGAGGTCCTACCTATCGTATAGGAGGAGCCTCTCTGATATTCGGTTTTGAAATAATTTTACAGTATTCAAAGAGAAGATATTAAAGGAAAAAAATTAAGTATGTTGGATCCAATGAGGATGCCGAGCTACACAGAGTAGGCCACCACCGAGACAATGAGAGGGAGATAATCTCAATTGGCGCTGTCGTGCCCGGTCTCTCCTGCAAGTGATTGGCAAGGACTCGAGGAGCAGCTAATACCAAATAAGCCGTCAATGGGCCCGTGCGGTCTGCGTCGACGACTGCGATTGCAACTTGGCCTAATCCATTAAATTTCAGCAATATAGTTAGCGAAATTAGAAATAGAGTTTTTTAGGAGGACGCCACTATTAGATAAAAAATAAATAAACCCTCGACAATAAAATATTATTTAAAATAATAAAATAAGTTTGCAATTTGATTGATGCTGTGTGGACCATGCAGATGCAGGCAACGACTTGTCCAATTTGGAACATACAAAATGGTCGCGATCTCAGCTCTAGTGCCTCTGTGCCTGGGATTGTTAGTTATACGTTGGTGGCCAACCGCTGAATCATCATCCTCTCCCGTGGAATCAGGTTGCTTGGTATCTTCCTATATATCCCCCACTCCCAAACCCCAAAACCCAACCAACCAAAATAATAATAATAATAATAATAATATACTAACATAAATAAACACAAAAAGAAAAAAGAAAAAGAAAAAATTTCCCTGTTTTATTCCGACAAGAATAACAATAAAATCCTAGTACACCTCGTTCTCTTCCGACTTATCCCAAACGCCCCGCGGTTTCCGCTTTGAATTATGCTCCTCTCTATTCGCCCTTCTCTATTCGCTATTCTCCTGCCCCTCCTCCTTTCCCGCCACCTTCCAACCGCCGCCTCACGACCCGCCCCACCATCCGACACGTGGCGCTCTTCCGATCGCTTCATGGACGCGGAGCGCGGGACCCACGTCGCCGGTTTATCCGACCTGAAGCGCTACTTCTCCCGGTTCGGCTACCTCCCCGAACCCGACCCCGACGCGAACCCGACCGACGCGTTCGACGATCGGCTCGAGACGGCGGTCTCGCTCTACCAAACCCGGCTCGGCCTCCGGGTCACCGGGAAGCTCGACGCTGCCACCCTCGCCGAGATCACGACACCGCGATGCGGCGTCCCCGACAACGCCACCTTGGCCCCGAGCCGGGCCCACTCGGTCGGCCGGTTCGCGTTCTTCCCGGGCGAGCCGCGGTGGGCCCGGTCCGGTCCAATTGTGTTAACCTATGCTGTCTCTCCAACTGCCACTATACACTACTTGCCGCGCGGAACGGTGGAAGCAGTTTTCGACCTCGCGTTCGCTCGGTGGGCACAGGCGATCCCCGTGCAATTCACAAAAACCGCGAACTACGAATCGGCGGATGTTAAGATAGGCTTTTATTCGGGCGATCACGGCGATGGGGAGCCCTTCGACGGAGTGTTGGGCGTGCTGGCGCATGCGTTCTCGCCCGAGAGCGGGCGCCTCCACCTCGACGCTGCGGAGACGTGGGCGGTGGACTTCAGAAGAGAGCGGTCGGCGGTGGCCGTGGATTTGGAATCGGTAGCGACGCACGAGATCGGGCACGTGCTCGGGCTCGCTCACTCGGCGGTGAAAAACTCGGTTATGTACCCAAGCCTGAGTCCGAGGACGAAGAAGGCGGATTTAAGGGCCGACGACGTCGAAGGGGTGCAGGCGCTTTACGGGTCCAATCCGGATTTTAGTTTCAGCTCGCTCATCGAGTCCGACACTACGGACTCCGGCTCGGCGGCTGCTAGGAGAGGTGGTGGAGTGAGAAGTAGTTGTATGGGATTTTTGCTTGTGTTGGTGCTAGTTATTGTGATTTAGTTTTATTTTTTTAATTTATTTTTTATCTATTCGGAGAAAATGAAAAGATATTCTATGAACTTCTCTTTTATTTTTAAAATTTTATTTTTTAAGAAATCGGATAGAAAATGATGTAAGAATTATGTAAATTTGTAATGTAAGGAATTGAGGGAGATGGAGTTTGCGGTGTAACCGCTCCTTCAAATATTGTAAATGTAGTTTTTTTTTGTTTTCACCATAATTAAGTAGTGCATGCGCTTTATTTTTCTACGTAGGGTCAAAGGGATTATAAAGAAGTAAGGTAGCAACTCGTGCATTTTTAGTTTTCTCTTTAATAATTTAAGTTTATCTTAGCCATTGATTAATCTTTAATTTATGTTATTTATTTTAGTTATTTTTTATTTTTTACTTCCTATTACTTTATTTAAGATGGGTTAGGTAGGTGCCTATGAAAGCACCGTCCACTGATTTTGCTTTTGCTTTTTGGGGTCTTCGGATCAGCGTTAAGATTTCAATAAATCGAAGAGTTCTTTTTTTTTTAAAATTTTTATAACCAAGTTTCATCTCGGCGTCATATCTAATTTGAAGTCATGGTTACGGGGAAAATAAAAAATTAAACCAAATAACGGAAAACTCAAGCTCACTACTGCGATTTCTCTTTATTTAATTTGTTTTTTTTTTTTGTAGAGCCGATCGTCTCTAAAGTAAGTGGCAGAAGGCTTAGTGGTTGGTACCCGAGACCCAAGTTTAAAAAGAATGCTACACTAGAAGAGATGTATATATTTATGCCCGGTAAAGTTTGTTTTTCGTATTGTTTTTTTGCTTTTAAGAAAAATTCTAATACGACGAAAACACTTCAAAAAGAAAAAAAGAGCTGATTTTTAAGGGGGAAAAAAAAAACACAACCATCAAAAAAAAAAAAGTCGAAAGCCCAATTGAAATGTTAGGATAAATGTGTGGGCCGTAGTGTGCTTAGTGGGCTAGGTTTAGACAATCAGTAGTTTATTCGATCCAGGCCCAAGTTGAGTGGGATCTCATCCGAGATTAGACCCAAACATATTCTTCTCAAAAAGTTATTAATTAATAACAAGTAATTACCTAATCAATCAATAACAAATTAGTAATTTCTAATTACTAGGAACAGGCCACCAAAAATAGAAGAAGTAGAGCGATTAATGCAGCTGCTATTTCTCATTCCGGTATTTCTTAATTTTTATGTGTGGATCGGTAAGCTTAAGACATAAATGTCTCGTAGCCCATTTGATCGCCACCCACTATATTCAAGTTGTCTTTTTTCTTCTTAAGAGATAGGTAGCATGCTAATCGTTTCGTTTATTTCATTTAGAAATAAATTTAGCTTGAAATATGAATCAACTAGGATTCGCATTTGGGATCTCGGATACCAACTATCAAATCCTTTGCCACTTGCGCTAGGGACGACCGTGTTAAATATAAAAATATATAAGCACCGTTCTCTAATACTTAAGCTTTTAGAGTATAACGGTTGTTTCATATGGTATTAGAGTAGGAGGTTCTCAGTTCGAGTCACGCCAGACTCCTAAAATTATTAATTTTCTCCTATTTAATTAATTCAAGTCCACGTCATTGGCTTTGTAAAAAGTCTCGAGCCCAGACGTGCTTAAGTTTTTAGAGTACAACAGTTGTTTCATAAGTCTTAAAAAATTAAATCCTAGATGTTGAATTAAAGTATTCAAACATTATTCCTTATATAAGATTACTAAGCATTTAGATAATAGTTACAAAGAATATCGTAACAATAAAAATTCTGAGTTCAAGTTTTTTTTTCCAAACGTCCAGTCATTTTAATCAACTTCCATTTTACTAGACTCTACGACAACAAGAACCTATAAAATATAAAAATTTCTCCGAACGATGGGGTCGAAAAAGAAGCGAACATATGCATGCAAAGGACTTGGAGAAATTGGATGAGTGACTCAAAAGCCATTGCCTAACTCATCTCTTGTACTTAAAATGAGACACGCAGCATGACTCCACATGCTTCCGAGGGAGGTATGGGAATTAAGGGGAAGTGCTTTAACTTAATCATCATTAATTAATTATCCCCACAATTAAAATTGCAAGCCAAGATCCCAATTTATGCTAATTAACCAACTCGAGAGAGTGGTGTGTAAGCAATGATGATTTATGTACTTAGCAAATGGGTATGTACTATGTACATGTACCATGCAAGAGATAGTTATTATTTTATTTACATTAATTCAGATAATGCAAAATTGACAAGAAAACTGCAAAAATCATACCATAACTGCACCTCGTGCATCGATCATATAGTCCTCGCACATGCAACATACTCTACTAACCATATCCATCGTACTTCAATTTTCACTTTGTCGCCAACGTAGATTAGATTTGTTTGATATTTAAGCTAACGAAAACTGCCACTCAATAGATGTCGCGTGTTAGAAGATGAAGTGAATACAAGAAGGACGGATGCTCGTGGTGCTTCGAACAATAGTGACTACTATATCATTAAAACATTTACACAAATTCCATGATCTATGATGATTAGCTTCAACAACATCTCACAAGAAACCAACCACTCGAATTAGTTCGTATTATACACTCATCTACTCTTGATAATGAGAACAAAAAATCGCACCGTGTAGTCAACGTCAAATAAAACATCTCAATGTAGAAGCCTACCTAATTGAAATCGACATTGTTTTCATGCAGCTCCACCAATAGAGATATATATACCCTTTAAATATTCTTGACGAATTAAATGCTCTCTCTTTTTTCTTGTGTGTGTGTGTATACATATATAGGTGGTCACAGAAACAGTAGGAATGAGTGGTTTCCATTTGTTCACGAAATTGTCGCAATAAATAGGCATGTAAACGTGGAAATTATCTGGCGCTTTTAGGTACCATGAACATGGCCAAAACGCCACTCATGCATTCAATGGAGTTAATGCATGCGACCGAATACTACGTATAGGACCTATTTTAGTATTCCACCATGGAGAGCGACCCTTATGATCTTATCCGTTACTATATACTCAATGTAGGTGGATGACTCGTGCTAGCTTTTATTAATTATAGATCGTAGCCTTATGTATGCATAGGACATTATATTTTACAAATGTTTACAAATGCCATGTTGAGATGTAAAAGGAATAAGAATTATAATTGTAAAAACTAATGAAAATCTGTTTAATCAGTATGAGTAAAATGTCGTAGCAGTTTTGAAGGTTACATGCAAAATTCCTACAATATAATTATTTCTTACAACTATTTAATTACTGTCATGTTGAGATATGAAAATTTTTAAGAGGATATATATATGTATATATATATAGTTGATATAATTCATGGCGATAATAATTAAGGATGAAATAATTTATGAATAAACATAAAATTATAATAGCGAAAAATAAATAAAATGTTGTGTTGTCGATCTTTTTTTATAACATATTTTTTAAAGTTCCCAACCGTCCCTAGAGCAAGTGGTAAAGGGCTTGGTGGTTGGTACCCGAGACCCAAGTTCGAATCCTAGTTGATTCACATTTCCAGCTAAATTTATTTCTAAATGAAATAAACGAAGCGGGTAGCGTGCTACCTATCTCTCTTTAAAAAAAAAAAAAAAAAAAAAAAAAAAAACATATTTTTTAAAGTTACAGATATATTCATCCAGTTGTTATAAACCTAGCTAGTATTGCGCTGGTTGTTAAAAATTGTACTTAACTACATCAGGGTTTGGAATTAGAAAGAACCCAATGTTTGGTCTTTTTGGCTACATGACACCTACAAAAGGACTACAGCAACGCTGCATGGTAGGGTCAACTCATAGGGCAATAAAATACTCTTAGTTTAGTTGTAATACTATGGAATCATCGATGATTTTGTCTGGAAGATTACACGGAGTTTGCATGTACAAACTAAAAATATTGTTGCTGAGGAACATGTGCTTGTCGGCCACTCTCTCTCTCTCTCTCAAAATTGGTGTGCTTTGGACTAGGTACAAAGTGCAAACTATTTATGTATAAATTAAGATCAGGAGCTAACAAAGAGAGAGAGAGAGAGAGAGAGAGAGAGAGAGAGAGGGGGGGCAAAGAATGTGTAATCAATAAAAAGTTTTTAATGTATCAAAGAATATATATATGAAGAATGTTAACATTCCAATTTGTATTATAAATCGAAGATGCAGTGCACAGTGTGTATAGCAAATCAGACACAAAATATTATTTATAATTAAACACAATATAGCATAACTAACGATCTTGTACAGAGTTCTTCCTTCATTTACAACATATATATATATATATATTATCACAGTCACATATGATGATATATAGAGAGAAGCTCACTAATTACACTAATTACAGCTAATATGCACATTAATTAACAAAAATTGCAGGATTAATTAACGCTTAACACAAAACATCCTTGAGAAGCTTGTACCTGCGCCCTGCCGCCTTAGAAGAAGACGCGCCGCTCCCGCTCTTCACCCGGCTGCCGCTCGCGATCTCCTCCCGTTCGATGCTTTCTTTGGGCTTCTCTGCAGAAGCTGAAGCTTCTCGAACGGCTCCTGGCTTCTTTGAATGGCTTCCGCCGTACTTTAGACCGCCCCGTTCCTCGCTCAGGCACCAATCGCAAACCTCTGATGGCTCGTCACTGTAGTAGTTTGTGCAGTAGCTGCATGTGAAATACCAAAAAAGGAGAAAAGAAGGAATAAGTTTTGGGATGAGACCTTTTTTTCTTTTTGAGCTAAGCATGTAAGAATATACAAGATGATGGGAGAGAAGTGAAAAAAGAATATATATATTACGAATGTTTTTGAGAAAGAATATATATTACGAATGTTGGGAGCGGTAGCGGCATCGGATGCATTGGAAGAGCTTCTCGGGGAAGCCGATGTCGCCGCACATGGAGCATACGATGTTTGTATCTACCATGGTTGAGGATATACCTATACTAGTGGGGGATGAGAGGGGGGGGGGGGGGGGGGGTGGTGTGTGTGGGGGGTGTGGGGAGGGGGAGGGGGAGAAAATGAAGAGGCGCATAGTGGGTTGGTTAAATGGAGGATTAAATATATAGCTGAGAAACAAGACTAAGTAGGCGATTTAAAGAGACCCTCAGGGGTAGATAAAAGTAAAATATTAGTTTATATATGTTTAAGCCTAAATTAGTAAAATCTTAATGTTGTGCACGTGTAAGTCCATGCTAAGATACTTTGGGTTGGTACTTTCTATTGGGTGTCAACCGCGTGCATGCGTGCGTATACATCTTATCGGAGAGAGAGAGAGAGAGAGAGCTGATGAGTTGGAAAGAGATCGAGATGATCATATATTTATGGGGTCTTATATGTGTATGAACTATATAGGCCCTACCCTACAAAGGTTGTTTCCAATACATTGCTTACACATACGTTGTGTAGGGTTCCACTGAAGAGACAGGATCCTCTCCGGGAGAGGCAACAAGGGGCAAAAGCAGAACTATTTGCGCCACAAGTTTAGCCTGTACTACTGTTTTTTGCCTTTTAAAAGCTATATACACTAATGGGAGCCATTCAAACATATCATAATTAATCATTCATAAAATTAATAAAATGTTTAGAGTAATTATGTTGTTACTTCTAAGATGCTTGCTCTATATGCCGGCACCTACGCACACCTTTTCAAAGGGTGCACTCAGTTTGGTTTGGTTTAGTTCAGTTCGATAGTAACGACACTGGTACCTTATATTTAAAAGGATAGGTATTAATCCTGCGACAGCAATCTTTGATATGAGTTCATAAAAAACAAACTAAATGATTAATTGCATGAGTTAAACTAAACAACGGGCGTAGTAACATTGGCTAAAATCTCCAAACTCAAACTACGGCAATTTAGTTCTTATTAGGCTACTATACTATTACTTGTACTAGGTGCTTCATGCTATTTAGTTTTCGGCCGCCCTTGGATGAAGAGATGTTTGGTTAGGATGATAATATTTTTCTAGAGTTGAGCGGGTGGTTGGCTGAATAATATGATTTAACGGGTGAAAATAGTCAAAATGATAGATCTAACGGCGAAAAACTTGATAGCATAAAGTGCTTGGTACTATCGATTGTATAGTAGCTGAACCCATACACACATATAGTCTGATTATGATACTTTCGGAAATATAAAAGAGTTAGTTTTTCTGATTTATTTAACCTTTTGATCAGCTACAATCGTTGATCTAAAGGTCAAAAAATTAGAAATACCAACTCCTTTATACTTTCAAAAGTATAGTAGCTCTACACTATATATATATATATATATATATATATATATATAGGCTATGGCTACTATACTCTTATGAGTATAAATCCCTTTGTATTCATAAATTTTTGGTAGTTGGATGAAGAGATGTATGGTTGGAATAATAGTGGTCCCCGGTTTGTATGACAGTGGTCTTCTAGGGTTGAGTGGATGATTGGTTGAATAATATGATCTAACGGGAGGAAATGATTAATGAGCTAGATTTAACGACCGAAAACTTATGAGTACAAAAAGAGAGAGCTAGAGCTAACGACCGAAAACTTATGAGTACAAAGAGAGAGAGAGAGAGAGAGAGAGTTCGGCTAGGATACTATCGATAGCACCAAAAATTTAGTGCTATCAAGTTTTCCACCGTTAGATTTAACTCTTTGATTATTTTTATCCGTTAGATTATACTATTCAACCAACCACCCACTTAACCCTAGGGGGCCTACATTATCCTAACCGCACATTTCTCAATTCAATGGCTAAAAAACTAATAGCATCAAGCCCTTGGTGCTATTGATAGTATTCCAGCCTAGTTATATATATATATATATATATATATACACACACACTCGTTTAAAAGAATATTTTATATACTTGTATATTAGATTATTGGGATTCAACATTAAACAGCTGCTAGTTATGCATGACATGTACATCAAATAATTAATTTATTTGAACTAAATGACAACTGTTGTATCTAGTTGAGAATTATATACTCAATTAATCCTCTCAAAACCAAGCTAAAGGAGCTCTAGAGGAGACAAATAACGTTCTTGGCATTCACAAACACGGAATTGCAACGAAATTTCTTTAACACGACAATGTAATCAGTGATCTAATGAACATATATATATATATATATATATATAGTTAATGTATCGACAATCTACATCATCGATCTTTTCGAAAGAATGTCTCTAAGCAGCATGTTTTATATAGGTTCTAATGGCTTTAAATGATTCAGCATGTTGCATTTCTCCGAGTTAATTAGTGGTCCCCTAATTATAGCTTGAATCCTAATCTACCCAACTACAAATGGTTAATTTAATTTTAGGGCCTCCTAATTATTAATTAAGCTAGCTCATTTGAAAAATGTCAGATTCATTAGATTCCGGCACTACGTTCGAACTTCGAACCCAGTACTTAATGTTTTAAAGCATAATCACTATTGACTAAGATTTTATATTCGAAACCATCTGATCTTTTGGCTTTTTAAAAGTTCTCAGAGATCGACCACTAACACAAAGCGATTTCTAAGGGTCCATTTTTAGCTGCTCAGCTTTCTTTATGTGGAAATGCTAACATGCTGTAACATACATTGAATAATTATTATAGGCCAAACCAGATATTTCAGCGGAGGCACCTACAACTTTGTCCATCTAAAGATTATACTTATGTAATTAGTCCTTTATTCAAACTAAAAATAAAAAATTTGTTTAAATTCTTAAAATATTGACTGAGGGGTTGTAAAAAGCTTTAGTCCACTGTACATTAAGGAAAGGAAAATTCAACAACATTCGATTGATCCTTTGAAAGGTCTTTAATTTGACAGCGACATCTGCACATGATCCTTGTTTTTCAAATGACTACTGTTGCAATTCCTCCGGAATGAGATCTACGTATGCTGCTTGTATTTTAACATTCAAGATATAAAAAAATTCAATTGATTTTGTATACGCAAACTAAAAAAATTATAGATTTTGCCGACAGATTAATAATACATAAAAAAAAACACACACTCTATCTTATTTGGAGACTTTTGTAATACATTGTCCTCTCAAAGCTTAGACTTTTGTAACTTCAAAAAATTGTCAACTTAATTGGACATTAATTTATTTCAACAGCGAAGCGGCATGATTACTCGAACTCCCACTTATAATTATATGGAGATTGACTTTTCTATTTCAGTAGAGTGGGGGAAGAAATCGAGTTTGCAACAAATCATAAATTTCTCACTCTCCGACTTCTTGCTTTCAAACGGTCCCATTGCGATATTAATAGATTAGGAGTGCTAAACCTGTTTTTTAGTCATCTCGATAAAGTTTATAACTATATACATATCTCACCGCCCTGATGAAGTTCTAAACCCTCATCATTATCTAAAGGGTCTTTTTAGGAGAAAAGTTGGAGATGTTAAAGTAAGCGTGCTTGGTTCTGAGAGTCGAAATATTAACAACCACAACAACAATAAAAATAACAACAGTAGTAGTAACAAATAATAAAAATAATAAGAAAGAATGCACCCTGCAACATGGGCTCGTGAGACACAGAAAAAGAAACATTGGAGGAAGGGAAAGTATGTTGTGCGTGTGTACGAGGACCACTTACTCGGCCTTTCTACAATTCTAAGGGGCCATTATGTATCCATTTTGTGGTGCCCCTTTTCTTTGCGGTACCACGCGCCCCACATTCTTATCAACACGGCACTTTTACTATCACCACTAAGTACAATTTTAATAAAAATATTCCATAAATCAAACAAATTATAAGCTCTAATTGTAGCAAAAAACAAATATTAACAGTTGGAGCCTAAAATTAAGATTTGTTGCCTTTCCTACGTGCTTTATGTTAGCTGTTTATTATTGGACTCAGAATACTAGTAAGTTGATTTAGGTGAGCTTAATAAATTGAGTGAAGCTGCGATCCATAAAAAATTTAACGGCAAGAGACTCAATAATAAATCCAACGTTCATGTGTGTTAAGTCAGATCGAAGCCTGTAAACGTTGTGGTTGATGAATTCTTAAGTACGGTGGATATATCTTTTCTATCAATACGTATTTTTAAAATAACTGATTAGCGGGTCTCTTTACTTACCAAACTATTTATTGAAGATGATTAGAGTTTAAAGTAGAAGCGGAAGGTAGCTAAACAGAATGTGAAACTAGCAGAAGCGGGGCCAAAGAAGATGCAATCCGTACCAAAATGGTGGACCGAGTGTATCGACTATACATACAACTTTCCCCATGGGTCAGGGCAGGGAGAGTGGACCATTTACAGGTGAGCACTTGTCGTTTGCACTTACCAGCTTCAGTACTTGGGTCGACGTGTTGCCAGGGAAAACAATAAATGTGAGATTTTTTTTTTTTTTCTTTTTGATCTTTTTTTCTTTTTCAGTGCTGCTCCTTTCCTAATATCTCAAAGTTTAGGAATGCTGTCTCCTTCCACTGACTGGGACAAGGTGTCAGTTCACAACAGGACTATATTTGTGCTCACTTTCTTTCCATCACTATTCAGGGCTTATCCTCTAACTTAGCCAACATGCTTCACACTATTTTTTTTTTTTTTTTTTTTAAGAAAAACACTTCTGATGGTGTCTTTGATGAATCTAATTTGATGAATTTGGAATCTCGGTTACTAACCACAGTTAGTAATGAAAGTTTATTCATAAAACTTTTATAGACTCCAATTTGGTCAAGCAATTGATTGGATTACATTTTATTTAATAAAACTATTAAAAAAAGAAAATGTAGCAGTTTTGCTCTTCTTCTTAGTAAAATATAACTACAATAAAAGCAGGAAGAAACTTCACATAAGCATGATAGTTTTTTGGGGGTCGAAAACATATTCTGCTCTCCGCTATAGCGAAAATTCGAAATGTTCCAAATATTCAAATCACCAGCTAATTAATTGTAAGTGAAAAGTAAGTTTCAATATTGTTTCTTTAAGATAGAATCAAATTGATTTGTCTGAACTATATATATATATATATATATATATATATATATATATATAGCAATTGATCTGGACTTGGGATCTAGTTCCTTTGCTTGAAATGAGTAGGATTAGATTGAATTCCATTATGCATCTTTCCTGTTTTATCTTTTGTTACACGCATTGAGAGCTTTTCAAGAATTAAAAGAAGAAGAAGAAGAAAAACACATGGCTCGCAAAAGAAGTCATTGATACTTTCAAACAAAGAATTGATCAAGAATGTAAGTTTGCAATTTCAATCCGTATTTAACTAGTTATGTGTTAGTTGTAGAACTGAATTGGTAGGAACAAAGCTATGTCAATAAATACTAGTACTTCAACGTATCATTGGCCGTTCATATTAGTTTTGAATACTCTATACGATAATCAAAGCTTAATTATCAATATTTTATATACATTTTCTCTTAAAAGGGACGAGGGAGCCATGCTATATGTCCTTCACAGGTAAATAGATACATAGCTACGGATTTTTCAGTGCGCTGTACTAAGCTAAGGGATGGATGCCTATATATAGTTATCGAAATTCTCTGGATTAATTTCATGTAACTATTAATTTATTATTGTGAGTCGTAAAACATCACATAGAAACACAAAAAGAGGGAGTTCCTATGGAGACAGTTCAAATCTCCAAAGCTTTTCTTTGCCGGGTTTCTTTTATCAAACAAGCTTATTATGATTAAATGTACCGGAAAGAGCTTACATACTGTGTTATTATTATACTCCTAGTGAAGGTATTATTACAACAAATTAAAAGTCTTCGATTTCCATTGCAATAGAAGCGACATAAAGTCGCGATCCTTAACCGCTAGATCTGCATTAAGCGTCGGGAACAACCATACTTTTCTAAACGTACGTCATTTTCTCACACATGTATGAATTTAAATGCATTGACAAACACAGCTGCAGTTTAAATATAAGCTCGATTAAGTGATATAAAAGTAAAGGTCCATGAACACTTGGGAATATAGAGCACAGTCCCTATGATGAGGGATTATGGAATATATATATATATATATATATATATATATATATGTAGAGAGAGAGAGAGAGAGAGAGAGAGAGCTTTCCATTGACGTGCTTAAACAAGTACAGTTGTAAAACTTTTGGCAATAATTAATCTTGCTATTTAAGTAAAATATGCAAACGAACGTTCTCATTTTTTAAACCAAAGGTAGTAAGAAGCTTACAATACAAAAAAAAGAAAATAAAAAGAAAAGCACCAGGTGCGGATATAGAAGTATCCATTTGCTTCCGAGGTAGGTGCGGATATAGAAGTATCCATTTGCTTCGGAGGTAGTGGGTGGACTTTGTTTATCTCCATTTATAAATTTCTTTTACAAAAATTATTAAATATTTAAATCAATATTTAAGGTTAATATTTAAATCCGTATTACTAATGCATGCAAGTTCATGCGGAGTGGGCTCGAAGTCAATTATGTAATAGTGCAAGCAACATGGAATATGATGATGATAAACAAAATAGTACATCTCTTATAGTTGTTTTTTGTTTTGTTTTGTTTTTAAAGATATGGTGCAACTTGGATATCTTTATCTTCATCCAAATGAAAAATAATCCCGCAGAATTGTTAGGCCCAATAGGCCTATATTTGTTTTGCCTGATCCCGATTAGTGGGCTGGGCCGTTTGTCTAGTTGAGTTAAATGGGCTTAGGCCTGTTGGGTTGTGCGGGTGATTCTTTGTTCGAACGGGACCCGAACCAGCCCCACGGGGGACCTCGAGAAACCCTAAACCCCGCCGCCGTTTCTCTTCCTCCCTCCCTCCCTCCCTCTTCCAAACCCTAACCCTAGCATCGTTCTCTTACCTTCTTCCCCTCCTCCTCCAATGGCGTCCACCTTCGTAAGATCCGTGGCTCGCATCTCTTCCTCTTCGATCCGTTCTCGCGTCTCCAATGCCAGCTCCGCCGCCGCGCGACCCTTCTCCCTCCCCGCCCCATCCCCCTCCACCTCCGCCTCTTCGCGAATCCGCCGCGTCGCGTTCGTCTCTAGGTTTGATTCGCCTTCTTATTCTGAGAGGCCTTTTCTCTTCGTTTTTGAGTTTCTAGGGCTAATTTTTGGGTATTGCATGCGTGATCTCGACGAAGAACGCCGGTGGAGCTGGGGAGCTGCGGCGGCGCATCGCTGTTCCCTCTCCACAGTGCGGTGGCGGCGGCGCGGTTGACGTCGCGGCTGAGCACGACCTCGCGGAGCTGCAGAGCGCTTACACAGGGTATCCTCTGTCGTACCTATCCCGGACTTTAACGATGTTGTTGTTATGTCGTGAGTAGCTTTGATCCCATCTCTTTGGTTACACGTGCTTCTTGTTTAGTGATCGGAGTGAATCTATCCCTTTGAGTGGCAGTTTGATTTGAAAACACTTTTAGATTGTCGCTGCTCGGTGGATTAATTACTTCCATTTTTTAGCCATTAATAGGTTGGTAAACTAAGTTGGTTACGGGATCCCTTTTATGAGATACTTTGTTGTTTGTTTTTAAGAATTTTTGGTTTTCCTTCTCAGTTCTGAAATTTGAACCAATTCGTGGCGGTTTATGATAGAGGTTTCAAATGATGTCAATCAACCTTGATGTTCCATGTTCAAACTTGAAATTCAGAATTCGCCAGATCATGATTGTGGACCTTGTTGTGAAGTTTTAGAGCGCGCTCGACCATTTTATGCCGTTCTATCTAAAAATATGAAATTCTTATATACCAGTGGACTCCTTTGGAAATAAGAGTCAATGAAATGAACAATCATTTCTGCCTCGCACTAAAGCGTAAAACACATAAATACATAATCTTTGCTCTTTTGTTCCAATAATTTGGCTAATTCTCCATGATGCAGAGAATCATTTGTTCTATATGTCAACTAAAGTTGTTATGTGTTACTTTCTCGATTCGTTTGGTTATGGTTATGATGTGAGAATTTTGGTAGGATATTCATCTGAGCTGTTAAGGATTTTCCATTTTCGTTTTTTAATTCTTCATATTGCATGTGTTGATTTATTGAAGATTCCAAGATAGTTATCTAAAAATTTATGTGAATGTTCTGATATTTTATATGTGTATTTTGTGTAAGCTAATGCTTTTGGGGCTCTGTTGTCAAGATTTCTTGTGCCATTACTTTCGTCGAAACCTTTCTTTGGGGATAACTATGACACTTGTCTGTTGTTCACCTCCTTTATGCGGACAATTTACACATGAATTCTGATGTGTTTCAAATTTTGTCTTATTGAACCTTGATTTGTTTAACTTGCTATCCAGTCAAGTTAGATCTCTTCTTTTCATCTAGTGATCCTTCATGGTTCTTTTTTCCTTTTTCTGGGAGATAATAAGTACACGAACAAGTTATTCTATGCACGAAATCCAATTTAAGGTACTTGCTTTCTGCAGGCACATGAATTTGCTACTGCTTGAAAGAAATATTGGCGCTGCACAGAACCTTCAAGTATGATTGCCTTTAGACTATTGGCTGTTACCTTGTGACTCAACAATTTAGTTACCTTATACATCTGCAACTTTGTGGTTATACATGGAAGAAGAAATTTGTTCAAATTAATCACATTGAAAACAATGGGAATTCGTGTCATTTTTTCAACGTTGAGTGTATTTTTCTAAGCCTGACTGCAGAGCTGCCATTTGTCCTCTATTTTAAAAAAAAATTTAGCCTTAATGTATCACCTTTGGGGTCGCTAGTTATGTTTGTTATCCTTGTGTATTCTTGTTCTATGATATTTTCTCTCTCATCTTCTTCTCTTTCTGTCAACTGTTATTCTCTTGTATTTTAATTGAATTTCTCATCATAATCTGTTGTTTTTCTGGATTAAAGTTTCTATTGATACTTGTGTTTGTAAATTGAGGATGTAAATTTAAATGCAAAATTACTATGGATGCTGGATGCTGTAGATAATCGGGACTTTTTTTGGCCCGGTTGGAGCTTCTTGGGAAGTGTGGGATTAAACTTATTATAGGACTGTAAGATATGACTGTTGATTAATTTGTTCTCTTGCAATGATTGAATAATGAGACTGCACTGTCATTAGTTACAAACTTACAGAGCTTCAAGTATCCCTGCCAATCTGAGTTTCAACTCATTGTTATTCATGAACATGCTCACTTTGCTGACGAAGAATAAAAAATTGGTTATTATTTTTGAATGGCAAGTTGATCTACAAATTCAATATATTTATTAGATATAACAAGAAGCTTTGATGAAATTTCTGCATATTGGGGTCATCAATGATATGGTTAAGAGTGTAATAGTATTCTCCTTTTTTCAGATGAAAATGATGGTACGTGAAACATTTTGCTGTTTCTAAAGGCTGGTTGATATTTGTCGTTGAAGTGCTGTGTAATTGCAAAATAGTTCTAGTTTGTCAATCCCTATGACAAAGACAAAACGATTTTTCATGCGTATTTTTGTGTTGAGCATTCGGCTGTAGCTTTTAGATATTTGATAGACGAGCCTCTCTTTGTATACCTGCTTATTATCAACTCTTCTTTTTCTGATGTAATTTTTTTTTTGTTCTATTTAGAGATGGGTTTATCTGTTCGAAGGTGACAATAAGCCGAAAACCCGCTGATGTCTTTTTCTACTGTTGAAAGCGGATGAATATTTTGTAGAACTCCATGGAAGTATTTTATGTGAAAAGAGTTCTTTTTTATAATTTATTCGGCTCTCGTAAATGTTGGGTTTATAAATTTTTGATAGATTGTGCTTTCATTGGATTTTGCAATTTCTCAAATAGTGATAGTTATCACTATTTCTGCACTGTAATACTGATCGTACTATCAATTCGATTTTATCATGCACTTTGTTTCACTTCTTTATATTCTATACCTGCATTGCGGTTGGCAATACATAAGACGCTTCTGGGTGGAAAATGAGTTTTACAAACTATATGAAAAAGATTTTTTTTTTTCCTGTGAAAACTGCAAACTGAAAGTTGGAATGTGTCTATCTACTCTTGCAGCCTTTTGCTTTCGTCATTTTCTTCTGTAGAAATCACATAGGAATATCTTGAAAACTTTTGTATTTTGTTGTGCCATAGTAACAGCACTGTTATAGATCCTCCCGCGCCTTGAATATCGCAATGCAGCTTGCTTGATTCCTCCATCTTTCGATGATTAGCATGTTGTGACGGCAGCGATGCATCTCACCGTTAGATCTGAGGGATGTGTTGGAGGATGCTATTAAATGCTATATAGTTTCGCTGGCTAATCTGTCAATCAAACAAAACTTGCATGTATATAAGCATATCTAACTTTGCAAGTTTGCATAGCCTCCTGCGAGATAAAATATCTTCTTACTCGAGGCCTCTGAGTTTGATTTCTCCTAAAAAACCAAGCGGTTTTAGTATCTAATTCCGTCCATTTGGTTCAAATTAAAATGATCTTTTTTAAAATATTCATAATTACTTGACAATGCCATCATCTTGGGTCATTCGGTTTGTCGCATTGGTAACTATTATTAGATATGCTCTGGGCTTAGAATTTATTTCCTATACCGAACTGAGCCAGCGATTGGAATTTGTAGGTTTGATCCATCTGACAGATACCTATAATAATGATTCGGAATTGCCTTTATAATTTTGCGGAAACCAGCAAGGGCGGGCTACTAGAAACGAGGGTGAACGCAGGATGCCTCTCCATGGCTAAGAAAATCATGCTCAACAAGCTATTACAAGGGGAAGGCCCGTTTCATTAAATTATTAAAATAACCAAATCCTTGCCCAGTAAGAAATTTTCCAAGGGCACTATTGCACTCGAAATCTCTTGTACCATATTAGCTCTACATTTCTCTCCTAACTCACAGAGAACAGCCAATACGGCTGAAGAAGTGTTGTGGCTAACCCACTCTTCAAAACAGAACAAATCACTCCCCGCTAAAGAAAAGGAAACTATAATGACGACGAAGCAGAGAAAAAAAAGAATCTACGTACATACTCAAAACCATGCAAGCATCGGAAAAAACTGCACAGATTATACTACCCTCTGCTTCCAAGTAAATCGTAAGCAATCAACAGCAAAGTGAATAATATATCGGCTTCACATTGTTCTCTGTACCTAAGCAGTAAAAATTTGTCTCATATAGAGTACCAGATATTAACCATTCACCGGAGGAAAAGGCGATGATTGTGATGTAAGCTAAAATTCTCGTTCTGCTTTCCCGTAATCATACTTGCATGCCACAGGCAAAGGCGTCACAGTTAGTACCAATGCGAATAGAATTCGCAATCTTAGCATAAATATGACGTCAACAATTCTCCGATGGCATGCATAAGATGATGAATAGACCATGTAAAAGCACCATCTTGGCCAGCCAAAATAACCCGCGCGAAGTATGGCGATGATAAGATTGCATATTGGTCCTGTATAATCCTAAATACTTGAACCTTTACACCGTAAAGTACAACAATTGCCAGTGCGTAGAATTGGCACCTAACTGCCTCGCCTATTTAGATGAGTCTTCTTCTGCCTTACCTTTTAGCCGCTGTTGACCCGGCATGATCCGCTGCAAGGAAAGTCTGGTATCACACATTATTGTTTGACAGCAGAGGGCATATTACCTAACAAAGGGTGCGTACTGCAGAAGGCGAGATTTCATACCCTTTTGAAAAATCTACCGCCCTTCTTCCCCATCCCAGTCCCTGCGAGACTCATTGCGAGTAGAGATTTGGTATCCGGTCTCCACTTCAGCTCCTTGAGGTCAGAGAAGAGGCTCGATAGAGCAGGGCTAACTTCATTGTTTTTAATATTATTGCATGAGACTACTATGAGGTTTTGTAGATCCTTCCACGTCAAGATCACAGATTCGAGACCTTCGGTTGTTAGTAGCGAGCAGCCTTCTAAAGAGAGGAGCTTCACCCTCCTGCCAAAAGAGCCAACAACATTGATGAGAAGGTTTCCAGCACAGATTGAAATAATATAACTACCAAAATGTCGTCGTACATAATACTAGTTAAATAGTGGAATGGAAAGTGTGAAATATATCCAAACTTGAAGTACCGACACAACAACAAAAAGATTCATGGCTTTTATCCGAAGCCAATAATGTATGTTAATGTTAGTCAAATGCAGATATAGTATGAATTCATTTCAGAGCATTGGAGGTCATTAACTTCGGAAATACATGACACAAAAAGAGATGTAAAGAGCTTCTACTACAATCAATATGTTGCTACTGTGACAGTTTAACAGAACGGTGTTGGAGATAGGTGAAATAAGAAATAACGCATTATGGTTTATGCAACTTATTTTATACGACTCGTTTCAAAGTTTGATTATCATTAGAGCCCGTTTGGTTCATGGTTAGTAATATTCCAGTAATCCTTCATATTTTTTTTATTAAAAATATTTAAATTATTACCATTCAACTCAAGTTGGATAGTTATAAAAGGTATAAGTAAAATAGTGAAATTATTGTAGATTCCGAGGTGGTAGGAATAGCACAAATTATTATGGGTTAGGAGGTATTCTCATTTATATACTCGATGAGTATCATTAGTAGTTCATTAATAAGAATATACTAGCTATTAACATCCTCCCCAACACAAGTGGCTTGATAAGTTAGTAATAAACTTGTCATTCCAAATATAAAATATACGCCATCCCAGGAATATAATAAACCTTGAACCAAACAGCCCCTTCAGATAATTTCAGACGAATTTTCCTTGTTTCTTCCCTTCTATGCTGGTTTCCTATTTCCAAAAGCAGCTGATTTACTGCAAAAATAGCATGCCATCGAGCACAATCATGCAAAGAAAGTAGCTCATGACTCCCATTTCTCATATGTCTAATTGCACGGAATGTGATGCCATCCGAATCTGCAGTCTAATATATTTGTATGTGAACTAAATTAAGTCCATTTTATTCAAATTTATCATGATCTCAATATTTTCCCAGAAAAGAAGAGCTTTGATTATGACCATACAGATATGAACAAAAATATAGGAAGATGTAAAGTACCTTACTGATTCTATTTCAATCTTTCTTATAATTCACAGATTACTGATTTCTGTGTACTATTATATATCATGCCGACAAAGTCCTCATAACTACCAATTCTCTCTTTGTCAGAGACATTATGCCTGTTTGAAGAACTAACAGCTTTTACAACTTTGCACTGTAGCAGACTAGTCTAAGCAGAAGCTTTATATTAGAGGTTCTGCCTTTTGGACCAGAAACTTATTTCAACGTCTTGCCACAGTAAAATATATATATATATATATATATATATATATATATATATATATATATATATCCAGACAATTTGACTGTCAAATGCCTACCTGTTGTTTTTCATGTGCCTCCAGAAACTAGCCAAATGGGCAGTATATTTAAGTGGAGATCAGACAATAAAGATGATGAAAATGATGCAATAAGCACCAGCACAAACAATCATGACTGAAATACGAAGGCTGGGTAGGAGCTATGCTTACTGATTATCTGGCCTTGCTTATGAAATTGCTTTCAGTTGTAGTCATCTCTAGTAGTTGGCAAACAAAGATTCTGCTGCAAGGGAAGCTAAAATGTGATTCTTAGCCCCAAAACCAGAAGAGAAAATTTGGATCTTCCACTTCTGTTGCGCAGAGAAGCTATTGGGAAATTTTCAACATAGCACCACTTTTAATGACACTACTCAAACTACCCAAACAGTACAACAAGGCCAAATAGGGCCTTAGCTGGAAACAGCAACTCTCTTTCTATAAAATACACATAAATGGATCAGAAAGCTTAATCAAAGATCACATCTGTCGATCATCATCTAAAATACTTGTAACTTCATGTTGCTTGTAACAGAAAAAAAATTTTCCAAACGATTTGGTGAGGAATGTGAATATGCCTATTCTGAAGCATAAACAAAAACCGAACAGAGAGAGAAAGCAGGCCAGATTATACAGTTTGCTTCACAATAGCGCATCTTTTTCTAAGAGCAACTATGATATTCACTTCTCCAAACTCCGACACTGGTATTCAATGCTATAACAACATCAACTGTAAACAACCATGCATAGCTCAACTTTGAAATTGTAATAAAAACATAACAACGTAAGCATCAAGAAAAGATATATAACCAAGTACCAAAATAATAAGCTGTACTGAAGTAGAAGAAGCATGTTCCCTAGCCAACTTATCTTTCACATGACATTGTTTGTGGAAATTCCCATCTTTTTAACACTTCTTAATGATTTTCCAGTTTGACATTCTATAGGAAAATTTTAGAAGGTCACAAACAATTGAAGGTTCTATATATAGAAATTTGATATCAGGTTGTTTATCCCAAGTCTATTCGACTTTAGGCACATATCAAATACTACCTCCACCACATTGCTATAACTAGGTAAGCTTATTATACAGGGACAAGAACAATAAGCTCCCGAATGTACCTGGATGAGAATATCTACTGAAATGCAATGCTGCTAGTCTTTACAAGTGACCAAATTACACATCCCAAACAAGGTTGGAGTCCGGTTAAATGCCCATGAAAACTTTGTCGATATAACCTCGGTAACATTAAGTTATTCTATATTTTTTTCTGAAAAAAAAAAAAGAAGATACGATGATCACAGCAAAGAAAAGGGAAGACTGATAAACATTGCCAAGCAATGAGACTGTTCGTAGCATAGCACCGTGAACTACAAATATAAATCTTGACACCAGAAAAGGGTGAACACAAATGATGAATATCCTCTTTCCCTACCGTCCCCTTTTAATGCTAAGCTTGCACATGACAATTATGTCTATCTAGGCAATCCAATCAGAACCTGAACCTTACCAAGCAATCATTATCAATTAAGGTAGAATATTCTGAGCGAGAAATCCAAATACCTGCAAATGCTTGCGGAGCTGAACATCTCATTGTCGAGGCCCCAGCAATTCTCAAACACAATCTCTCTCACCGCCTCGCACACCACGAACAGGGCGTGGAGGCTCCTCCTGTCCCGTAGCTGGCACCGCTGCATCTGCAGCCGCTCGATGGCGGCGCATGACCCCAGATGCTCGATGGGGCCGGAATCAGTGTCTATCCTGCGGCACCCCACCAGCCTCAGCGTCTTGAGGTTTGCGCAGAAGGAGAGCCCTGCGAGCCACCCGGCGTCCATCCGGTGGTCGGAGATCGTGAGCTCCTCGAGCATCGCGCAGCACCGCCCGATTGCGGAGATCCCGTCGTAGCTCCCCTCGCACCCGGCGAGCTCGAGCTTCACGAGGCGCTTGCATCCATGGGCGAGGATGGTGAGGCCGATGTCGGTGACCCCGGGCCCAGCGTAGAAACCCTCGACGGAGCCTACAAGGCGGAGGATCTGGAGGTTGTTGAATGCGGAGATGGGGCGGAGGCCGAGATCGGTGCATCGGTGGAGCTCCAGCTCCTGAAGAGTGGGGCAACCATCGGCGACGGCGATGAGGCCCGATTGGGAGTCTATTGGGGCGGCGACGGAGAGCTTGCGAAGGCCGGGGAAGCTCCGCGCGACAGCGTCGAGACCACGGTCGATGGCGTCCGGGGGAAGGAAGCGGCGGTAGCCGATGGGAGGGTCGGCGTGGGGCTCGACGGGGACGGAGACGGGGCCGCGGTTGAGCACAGCGGCGGAGGTGGAGGCGGACGAGGAGGAGAAGGAGGCGGGGACGAGGTCGAGGTCGGTGAGGTCGGGGAAGCGGAGGGCGAGGCGGCGGTGGAGGAAGCGCCATTCGAGGAGGGTGAGGGAACGGCGGAGGCGCCCCGCGAGGCGGAGCCAGCGCTTGGAGACGAGGGAGGAGGGGCCGCGGAGGTGGTCGGGAAGTGCGGCGAGGATGCGGAGGAGGAGCTCGTCGGAGAGGCGCGCGGTGAGGTCGGCGGCCGCGGGGGCCGCAGGGGGGCGATCTAGGGCTAGGGTTTGGTCACCAAGATGCTGCATCTTGACGACGACATGCTTGGGAGGAGCGTCGCCGAACCAGAGGTCGGGCCAGCTCTTCAAGCGGTGCCGGCGCTGGTGGTGCATCTAGGGTTCCGGCGAAGGATCACGGCGGATGAGGCGGCGGTGAGAGGCGATGGGGCTCGCATGGCCTCGGGTTCGAACACCCGGGTTTCTGCTGCAGTGCTCTGCCAGGTTTGCGTTCGAAAAAAATGTTTAATTATTTTTCTAAATCTGATAGAAAAAGCGAATTCCCTTGAAGAGGAAGAGAGAGAGAGAGAGGATACCAAGGGAGGCCCTAGACTCGTAATCTTAATTTGGCTTTTTTAAAATTTCAAATATAATATATAATTGACGTTAAAATGAATTATTTAAGTTGAATCTTCCAAAGTTACTCTAATGACGTAGAATAGAGAAAATGAGGAATGTTAAAACAAAACATTTTGACTTTATACTTTTCACCCAGCGGAGCACATTTCAGCAAAGAGTTTATCCCTTGAATACAAATTAAATGAATTCATTTCTCATCCCATTTTTTAAATCGTAAGCGCATGTAAATTTAAGTGTGTTGTGCTGTCCTTATAAAACATATCTTTATTAAAGAGTAAATTGTAAAAAGTTTATTTGGACTATATTTTAATATTTTTTGAAAAATAATTTTTACGTTTTAATTATATAGCTTTTTATTTTTATTAAATTTTGTTAGAATTCAATAGCTTATGTCAAAAACATTAAAAAAAATATTACAACAATTTAAAAAAAGTTTTTATTAGATTAGATTGCACAATAATCTGTAAAAAAAAAGTAAGTAAAAGCAACATCAAGTTCCGATACGAATGCTATTTATTTAAAATAAAACAAAATTATAAAATTTAGATAAGATTCACACTCGCATACCTTGTTAAAGCGCATGTTTTGACAACCTTGAATTAAATTAAGTTTAATTCAACAGTGAACTAGTGGTCCATATTTTAGGCGCCAAAGAGCCGTTGATCCTTATCTTGCCCACTCCGCATTCAAAATTTGCAAGAGGGAAAGAAATTAATGGCTCTACAGATTCGGATTACAATGGGTCCCACCTATTCTCCTTTCCGATATTAAGTTAATGTGATAAGTTTAATACATTCTTGAGTGAATTTTTTTTTTATTCTAATAGTTATAATACATAAGATATATTTTTATCCAATATAAAGATATTTAATAAAATATTATAATTTGTATATAAAATTATTGTAATAGAAAATATATATATTTCTAATTTGTTCAGCGCATACATAGCAGAAAAAAAAGTATTCATTAATTTCTGAACATAATAAAAAAATTAAGGTTTTATATCGAATTCTATATGTTAGTTGTACTTTTCGTCTTACATCTTAGAAAATTTTTATCATCTTACAGACTTATAATGATGAGTCTGAACATGAAATTCAAATTTGGGTTACATCGGATTCTCATTTTATTATGGGAAGCACCCAAATCCGGTACTCGCACTAGCACCTTCCTCTGTGGGCCCCGGCCCAACGAGATCGTACGTCCAAGTCCACTCACGACGACCAAACAACCGAACTGTAATAGGAAATCTTGTACTCGTTGTCACTCCAAATTTGTGGAGATGAAGCATCCCAACGTGTTCCCTTACCTCGCCTCAAATTCATGTTAAAGTTTTTTATTATTGTTATTATTATTAATTATTAGCAACTTAGAAAAAATAATTATTATTGTGTGTGAATTTCTAAAAGAGCAAACTGTTTAATATATAAAGATGATATTTTTTTGTATACGCGTATGCATGTTGAGTAAACAGGACTTGTATTTTTTTGTATTATGGTGAAGACAGTTAAGAACTACAACCTAATTCATGCGTTATTTAATATTGTGCGCAGAGAAGGAAAAAGGAAAAATCAAATAAGAGGGTTAGACGTTGCAGAAGCTGCTCCCAAACTCAAGCAACAATGATTAATATTCCATTCGAAAATTTAATATATATTTTATGTGTTATAGTTAATTAATTATCTATTTCCGGTCAATCTTTTCTTTTCTTTTTTTTGTTTTTTATTCTTGCTTGTAAGAGATGGATATGGTGCCCAACATGGTCCATGCGGCCCAAAGTAGGCCCAAAAGGATGGCATAAAAGTAATAAATAAAAAAATAAAAAAATAAAATATTTAATGAATATAAAATGTAATAATAAAATTAGAGGATGGAGTGAATGCATAGGATAGGATCAGTCGAACAACCTCGTGGAAAGGTAATGAAGTAAGGAGAGAGTGGCGGCGCGGCAATTTCGCTGCTCCTTTCATCGCGCGCGCAGGGAAATTTCCCAATCGAGTCCACTATTGACCGCGGAAAAAGCAACGACGGAGTGGACTGGGCCGGGAAAAAATAATATCTTCACCGCGCTGGTTGTCGCTGTGACGGCGCGACGTGTGGAGCTCTGAGTTGCTACGTGGCCCTCTCTCCTTACTCATAGCCCAAGGTCGCCGCCACCTCTATCTCTCTCTCTCTCTCTCTCTCTCTCTCTCTCACGAAAATATAAATAAATTAATACATATATATATATATATATTTATATATATCGATCGCAACAAACATCAAACTACAGTGGTTTTTGGTATTATTATTTTGTTTTTGTGTATGTAATGTGTATTTCCTATGCCACACGCTTCTGTTAGAGTAAGTTTCACTTGCTTATACTCCGGCCTCGACCTGTTGTAACGCTGTTCCGTCTCCGAGAAGAATAGGGTTGCTTATTGATCACTCACGCGCTTGTGCTTCTCGGACATGCCAGTAGTAGCAATAAGATACTTATCGCGCGTTAAGTCGTTGCTAATTAAGGCGGAGAGAGAAACTATCATTGAGGGGAAGAAATTAATTAAAAAGAAAGAAAGAGAAAGAAAGAAAGAGGAGAGATCATGAGTCAGTGTGTGCCGAGGTGGGAGTTGGACGTCGACCCTCCTCCTCCTCCTCCTCCTCTGCTGAACTCGCCGCCAACAACAACACCACCCCAGCAGCTCCCTCCGCTCGTCCCCACGGCGGGCACGTCGGAGCGCTACGAGGTGGCCGAGATCACGTGGGAGAACGGCCACCTCTCCTTGCAGGGCCACGGCCTCCCCCGCGTCGCCAAGCCCCTCCCCAAATTCCCCACCTCCGCCGCCTCGCCGTGGAACAAGCACCACCACCACGGCGGCGGCGGCGGCCACGGCACTTTGGAGGCGGTCGTGGACCAGGCCACGCGCCCCCAGCTCCAGGAGGTGGGCCCCAGCGTCGACCTGCTCGCTTGGATCAGCGGGTCCCACCCCTCGCCGTCGGCGGCGGCGGCGGCGGACTTGCTCGTGCCGTGCGGGGAGGCGGTGGCGGGGGGCCGGAAGCGGGGGAGGGGGAGTGCTGCTACGGCGAGCCAGGGGAGCGCGGCGCCGGGGCGCGGGGAGAGCGCGTTGGCGGCGTTCGACACGAGCAGCGGGGGCGCGGGGGGCGACGAGGTGTGCTTCACCCCCACCACCACCAGCCCCACCACCACCACCACCAACACCAACAACAACACCTCGGCCTCGCTGGGCTCCCCCGGGACGGAGAACACCAGCTTCGGCCGCGGCGGAGGATGCTACGACTCCGTTTGCCACAGCCGACGACCGCCCCAAGTAAAACCATACATGCATGCTTTCCATTACAATTCTTGTTATTGTTTTTCTCAAAAAAAAAAAAAAAAAAAAACAAATGGAGCTTAATTATGTACGTTATTATATATATAAACAAATAGAAAGATGGCGTGTGCAACGAGGAGGAGAAGGCGGCGAAGAGGGAGGCCGGGAGGTCTTCTAGCTCCGCCAAGAAGAGCAGAGCGGCCGCCGTCCACAACCAATCTGAACGTGTAAGAAACAATTTTACTGGCATGAAATAAATTTTTTTTCGCTCTCTCGGTTAAAAAGTTGACAGCAATCTATAAGTACAGGTCATCTGAAGACGACGACCTGTGCTTATGGGTTGCTGTCAACTTACTTACTGATCTTTCAAATAATAATCCCATGTGATTTCAGTGTTATTTCATTGTCTCGTAAAATTATCGCTTGCGCTCAGGTGTGTATCTATTTTGTCGTCGGTTCTTAGCCTGTGAATTTTAGTACTTTACTACAGTTTTTAAGAACTGGATGATTCTGGCGCGATGCTCGGATGTGCCCGTGCATCTCCAATTGAAGGCAATAATTCTTATGATATAAATCAAGCGTATTGAAAATTTATTACTAAAATGAAAGTTTTCTAAGATTAGATAACAAATTCCAATTGATCCAAAATGAAGTCGAGTTCCTATACAGGATTTTTTTTTTACACCCCCAGTTTTCTTTTACATCACGGGTTTAATTAGTTATTAAACGCGATTTGATTGAGAAAGCAACTTTCATAGTTTAACGTGGGTTAGAAATTTGGTTGCTGAACCAGTGACAAGGCTGCGAGGAAAAAGTTTATATTTGTGGCCCCGCCGCATAACATGCTTATTGTCCCTTGTTACTGGTTCAGCAACTTTCATTTTAAGCATTTTAAGATTACTATCACTATTGGCGTAGCAAAATATTGTTCGTATGATCTATGTTTGTTCATCGTCATAATATGAAGAGCTCTGTTTGATTTATGTACCGTCAAGATATTATATAAATTTGTGTATATCAACGATTTACGGTGAGAAAGAGGTATGCATAATGTCTCGATCGATATACTCAAACAACAATTGAAGCCACTTTTCTTTGCAGTTTTGGTGTATACTAAAAACCTTAGCAAAAGAGCATTCCTTAAGCTTCAAACTAGTCTCGCTCCTGGAAATTAAGTACCATGTAAGATTTGGGCTCACACGGTTTGTTCACTTTTGTTTGTTGACTAGTGAGTTTTGTGCCTTCATGCGAAGAGTCAACACGGCAACTCACTGCGATCGGTTCGACCGTGACCTATACAGAACTTAATAATTATGGTACAGAACTTTTTAAATGTGGTTTAGTTAAATATATTGTGCTTGGATAATAGCTTACCAAGGTTTAACTGTTCTTTGTTGTACTCTACCGAGATTCTGACAAGCTATACACATCTTATCCTTTTAGTATATAATGCGCTTGTATAAAATTGATTTGTTGAGTTATTCAAAATTTTAAGGGTCGTACGTCAGTTAAAATTAGACGAAAAGAATAATGTATTTTAGCTATAACTACATGTATTTGCTTGCAGAAAAGAAGGGACAGAATCAACCAGAGGATGAACACCTTGCAGAAACTAGTCCCCAACTCAAGCAAGGTAATCATTAATAGAAATTAATTATTTCTTGTAATTTATGATTTATATTACCGAATAAAGAAAGCGAGCAGCGATCAAACATTATTATTTTTTTGGGTAATGAAAAAGACGGATAAAGCATCGATGCTTGACGAGGTGATCGAGTACGTGAAGCAGCTACAAGCTCAGGCGCAGATGATGAACCGGATGAGCGGCATGCTGATGCCGATGACGATGCCGTTGCCGCTGCAGATGTCTATGATTGGTAACATGGCCAACATGGCCCAAATGGCCCAGATGGGGATGGGCATGGGCATGATGGATCTTAGCTCGCTCGGTAGGACCGGGCCGATGGGCTTACCTTCTCTGCCTCCCCTTCTTCATCCTTCGCCCTTCCTCCCGATTATGTCCCCTTCCTGGGACGGCTCCGGCGATCGGTTGCAGCAGCCCAGCGGCCCCATCGTGTCGCCTGATCCCTTCTCGGCATTCCTTGCATGCCAAACTGCGCAGGTACACTCGGCGGTCGGACATATCTTACATAAACTCTGGTGCATTTTGAAATGCGTAGCTAAACTAAAAAGAAGTTCAAATTAATTTTAGAATCAGCTGATATTGTGGTGGATTTGATATACTTGGCTTTCATCTCCATGACATTGGTAATCTTTTTGACGGAATAATATATATGTAACCTACTTAACTTTAATAAATATTTCTGAATTTAAAAGAAATAAAAGATTGGGTAATAAAGACCATTGTCAATATTTAGGTGAAGTTTTCACATTTTGCATACAATTTATCAGTTAATCTAATGCGTAGTTTCTATTGAAATAAAATAGTAAAATACTATTTTTTTCGATAACTTTAGTTTTTATAGAATAATAATTGTTTTATATACCTTAATATAAGCAAATCTTCACTATATGCTATTTCACTTTGTCCTTAAAAACAATTTTTGCTTCATCTTTTTTTAATATTTTTTATTCCTTTTATCTCTTTGCAGCCAATGAGCATGGATGCATACAACAGGATGGCCGCTTTATATCAACAACTATACCAACAGAACACACAATCCAATTCCAAGCCATAGCCAATGAACTTTTATATATATATATATATATCCTCGTAATCTTTTTTAATTTATTGGTCTCCTATAGTAATTTTTTCCACATAAATTGCTATTTATAACGCATGCATATGTATATATGTTTATAACAGGGCGTGTATATTTTCACCTTTTTTTTTTCCTTATATGGTTTCGTGTGATTTGAGAATATTTTAGCCGAAGGGAATGATGTGGGAAGTGCTAATACTCTCCTCCATGCACGTGCATATATATAAGATCTGTTAAAGTTGTGATGGTGGAAATTATGTGTAAGGTCCAAATAATCAATGAATTTTATCTTCCGGGAAGTTTAAATTTTTTTATATCATTTTTAAAGATTGATTTTCTGAACAATATCAGTAATAGCCGAGTTGTACTTTTTTTCACAATCTCAAATATTTTTATTTATTTATTTATTTATTTATTTATTGAAGAAGATAGTAAGTTATCTATTTTGTGAGATAATTAGATTTCGAATTTAGAATTTCAGATATAAATCATTATATTTTTAATCAATTGCACTTTGTACGGTTGGTGTTATCTTAATTGTTTTATGTTGTTGCTTTTCCTTGTGCTTTGTGTAATGTTGTGGTACTTTTAATGTAGTAATAATAGGATGTTACGTGCTATAGTTAAACTAATGAAGAGACTAGGTATAAGCTTTATTGTAATGTTGTGGTACTTTTAATATAGTAATAATAAGACGTTACTATAATTAAACTAATTAAGAGACAAGGTGTAAGCTTTACCCCTCAAAGTTCCAAGAAATGTCTTAGCATTGTATTTGAGTGAGGGGTGGTGAAATGAAACCTTATATATACACGTCTCCAGATATTGTAGATTACATTATTATGTTTAGATTTTTATTGTATGTATTTAGTGTGGCATATGAGATGTAAGAATATACTCAGTGCAAATGATCTATAATTTCTCACACTGCCGACACTATGCATGCAGGTGCCAAGAAATTGACATCTTTCTATTTCAGAGAGATTGACGTGTTGATAACGTTGTTTTCTTCCTTCTTTTTGAAGTTATTGAAATGATTATAATTTTATATTTTTTTTATAATTTTATCAGCTTGGGAAATGTTACGAGGTCTATGCTTAATTTTGCAGTACCCTTGTAATTTACAATTAAACAAGAGAAATGTTTGGGATACTTCACTTTTAGATACTTCATTATATTATCGATGCATTGGGCTATTCATATGAAAGGAGTATAATTTAGAATTTAGGGTGTAATGATACTGTTTAGTATATAGTAATTAATAATTAGAGTGTAACAATGATGTTGTCATACCATCAATAGCATTGGACAGGATATCTATATATGTATTATAATTTACTAATGTCTTAAAATATATAGTATAAATGCTTAATTTATATAGCTTTTGCATGTAGTATAAAGTGCCAATCATATTTGCTAGTATATACCATTGCAGATCTTATCGCGTGTGACACAATGCTTGCCCAAATCTTATCTATACATGCACACGGGAGTAACATGACCACGTTTATGTCTACAATTCCACAATTGTATATGTGGCTTATGAGAACTTGGTCCAAAATCTCCTCAATTATGTGTTGTGGCAATTGTGACTTGGCATGTATTGTCATTGTTGCTGGATCTTCGCGCTCGATTGGATAGCAAACAAATATTTTGTAATTCCTCTACATGCCAATACATTCCTTTCCAGTAGCCCAATGTATAGTCCCAGAAATTTGTGGATGGAAAATATTTTAGATCAACAAATTGGATGAGGAAAATATTATTTTCTTACTTCAGATCAATATCTTGGATGGCCGTGATGTGTTTTTTTCGCAGGATTTATTGTTTTTGAGGAAAAAAAAAGAGAGTAAATTAATTATTCTCTTTGTTTACTTTAAAAAAAAAAAATAAATTTAACTAAAAATACAAAGTAACTACGCCTTGAAATTTGAACCATAGATACTAATTATTAAACTCTTAGCCACTGTACTAGGGGTTATTGGTTGAGAGAGAAAAACCATTTTACAATGAATTGAATATACTGATGAAGTATACAGTGGAGATGGATGGGCAATGTTTCAAATCTCAAAAGTTCTAAATTATGAAATCTACGTGAGTGATTTTTTATTATTCTTTGTAACTTAAAAATATTATACGTGATCGTATATTTACAGGCTTATNGCACACGAGAGTAACATGACCACGTTTATGTCTACAATTCCACAATTGTATATGTGGCTTATGAGAACTTGGTCCAAAATCTCCTCAATTATGTGCTGTGGCAATTGTGACTCGGCATGTATTGTCATTGTTACTGGATCTTCGTGCACGATTGGATAGCAAAGAAATATTTTGTAACTCAGCTACATGCCAATACATTCCTTTCCAGTAGCCCAATGTATAGTCCCAGAAATTTGTGGATGGAAAATATTTTAGATCAACATATTGGATGAGAAAAATATTCTTTATTTACTTCAGATCAATATCTTGAATGGCCGTGATGTGTTTTTTTCTCAGGATTTATTGTTTTTGAGAAAAAAAAAGAGAGTAAATTAATTATTCGCTTTGTTTACTTTTAAAAAAAATAAATTTAACTAAAAATACAAAGTAACTACGCCTTGAAATTTGAACTATAGATACTAATTATTAAACTCTTAGCCACTATACTAGGGGTTATTGGTTGAGAGAGAAAAACCATTTTACAATGAATTGAATATAGTGATGAAGTATACAGTGGAGATGGATGGGCAATGTTTCAAATCTCAAAAGTTCTAAATTATGAAAACTATTTATTATTCTTTGTAACTTAAAAATATTATACGTGATCGTATATTTACAGGCTTATGTTGCCTATTTCAATTAACTTGGAGAATCTTTTTTTTGAGAATCTAGCAATTATATATGTAGGTTTCTGGAAAGAGTTTTGCATTAAATTTAACTTCATTTAAACCACAGTATCTTTTCCGTGGTTTAGAAGTTAGGGGAGTTCTCAATCGTAATCATACGTTGCTTTTGCTGATGTATTTAGCAAAAGTAGAGTCGACCATCTCCTTTTCTAGAGGCTCGGCTGTCTCTCTTTTTTTTTTTTTTCTTAGCCAAATTTATTTTTTCAACGAATAGTACAGTAAAGTGCTATCTTAATCTCAAAAACAGATACAATTGTCCTTTGTTTCTTCGAAAATATTGCTATACTTTTTTCTCTCTTTAGAATAATACTTTTTTTTTTTGAAAAAAAGGTAGCATGCTATCCGTTTTGTTTAATTTTTTTAAAAAAATACCGACCGTCTCTAGAGCAAGTGGCAAGGGCTTGGTGATTGGTACCCGAGACTCAAGTTCGAATCCTAGTTGATTCACATTTCCAGCTAAGTTTATTTCTAAATGAAATAAACGAAGCGGGTAGCGTGCTACCTATCTCTAAAAAAAAAAAAAATTCTAAAAAATAAATTTATGAATCAATTAGAACTCGAACTTAGAGATCTCAGGTACTAATCACTGTGTCCTTTGCCATTTGTGCTAGCAACGTTTGGTCTCTTTAATAAAATGTTAGGAAACTTCTCTTCCGAAATTTCAAAAGAATGTCTTTTTTTTTTTTCATTTGACATGTAAATTATAGGATTTCAAGCTTGGATTATGCTTGCGAAAATCTTAATCTTCAGAAAAATGCCTAATCCAATCAATAATGCCCAACTAGAGCTCAAGTCCAACCCATGCATGCCCAATTCGTCGGAAATACGAGATGGATCTCTCTCTCTCTTGCATTACTAGGCCATACGAAGACTTAAGAAAATTAAATTAAGTCCAAATCCAACCCTTACAAACTAATCTAATCTGGGTGGCACGACACATGTATATGTATATGGTTAGGGGCCAACGCATTTGCTTATGCAAAAAATTAAGCAAAAGTCCCGTAATTTCATACAAAACGTAGTAACAGTTTAATCAAAATATTTCGACCTAGCATACGAACTCGTGAACAGTGTCTACACATCTGTACCATTCAAAGTTTGATTAAAATTTAATGATATTCTTTCAAATAGAGTGTACTCCTGTTTAATCAAAAAAAAATAAATTCATGATATTTTTTATTTGACTTCTCCACCCTGATACGTACGTAGCAGCGAGATATAACCACTCTCTAATAACATCACTGGCTCCAAAAAGATTAATTTCACAACTAGCAATTAATGCAAGGTTTACAATACAAAATGGATTGTTGTTCTACACTATTGATCCTTAATTATCCAAAAGCACTTTTTTTTTTAACTAGCTGATTATTAACCGAAATCAGACAAAAAATTCTGTTAGAAAAATTGATTCCAAACAAATTAATTATTTTGTCCTGATTAAAATTCTAATTGGATCCGGATATGAAAATTCCGACAAACTGGATCAACAACTCGGTTTTGAGCGTGATAGTTAAAATAGTACAATTAAATTATATTGTAATTTTTTATTTGAAAAAGTTTATTTTCAAATGATATGAAATAGTTCTATGATTATGATATTTTTATTCTGAATATATATATATATATATATTAAATTTTTTATAAATTTGGACTTAAAATTATCATAATTAATTTAAACCGGACTTGAATGCCGATACAAGCTGTTGTCCAAAAATTAGATACCGGTCGGATTTAGAAATAGTGAATATCCATCACCACTTACAGTCATCCGACCCCATTTTGATCTGGACTTGAATTTTTGCTACTCCAATTTTTAGTAGCATGATATTGACATTTGAATAACTTGCACGTAAAAAAAAAAGGTTGCGAACAATGATATAAAATCGCATCACATGCTATACATTAATTAGAAAAAGGTCAACGTATAATCCTTATCCTAATTAATTGGCTAATTAAGTAATTTCCTGAATTAATGAGTTGAGAAAATCTCAGGTCGTGCTACAAAATGACGGGGGAAAAGGGGGTCCAAGCACCAAAACCCGCCAAATTTTACGGCTGATGTTGCATATCACGAGAACAATGATTCAATCCCCACCGTCCCATGATGTAGGATTCGCTGGGGCCCACGGCTGTTTCAACGGCAAGGAGCCAACATCAACGGCTCGGTTAAGGGGAGGAGACTCGCTTTCGTGGCGCTGAGATTGGGGAGGTTTTTAGTGGAGGGGATGCGTTGAAATTCGTGCGTGCGCTCGTAGGGTGTGGGCCCGCCCTAACCGCAATAACGGTTTAAGTCTGGTTTAATGAGTTCAAGTTCTAGCCCGGCTCGACTCGACTCGGCTCGACTTGATCTCGTTAGACCTTAAAAAAGCTCAGGTTTAGCTTTTGAGGCTAAAAGTATAGTCCTTTTTTTTCCAAAAAAAATAATTTTTTTCGTTAACTTTGATCTGCTTGGCCATCCTATGAGAGCATTTTGTATTCGCTTTTAGTTTTAAGAAGCAAAAGTGATAAAAATAATTCACGTCTAAAATATAAAATTTTAATTTTAAAATTCAGCTGACAAAAAAAAGTTATATACTATTTTATTTACTATTTATACGATTTTAAAATTCATATCATTCGCGTGATGTGAAGCAGATGAAACAGCTTCGATATTTTTTTGCTTCGAAATTGCTCCTTTTTTTTTTCTCTTTTTTTTTTTTTTTTTTGTTAACTCTGGGAAAACACAAATCGATCGCATAGAACTATAAGCCGTTCGCTCTCGCCATGCACACGACTACTCCCATAAATTGCGTGAATTAGGCTCAAGCCGCGCGATCACATGATTCACTCGGCTCTCGCCACCTTTGACCAAAAGCTCATTGGTCAAACGCCTGCACACGACGTTTCTGTGGGTCCCAAACGTCAGCTTCGTAATCTGCAGTTACACAAACGCTCACACAAAATCCGTTCCCACGCAAACTAACGTAACGACCCTAGCTAGTCACTTAGCTAGCCATGTGCTACAAGCAAACTCTGAAGTAACTCTTTTATTAATGAACTACTTAAACTTATTAATTAAACACACTCCCACGCCTATAAATACCCCATGGCATAAACACTCTCCTTCACACCACACAACCAACTCTTCTTATAAATTTAATTCCTCTTCACTGTCCTATACAAAGCAATGGCGCTCTCCTTCGTTTCCTTTGTTTTCGCTTTCTCAGCTTTATTCTCACTCTTTATAAACCCCGGTGCATGCTTCAATCGTAAGCTCTTTGACTATTCATCTGCTGCGGCGTCCTCTGGCTGGTCTACGGGAGGAGCGACGTGGTATGGGAGCTCTAATGGCGCCGGAAGTGACGGTACGTATGTGCGCATATGAAGTTATATATATGAACATGTATTATATATATATGGTACGAGTTGTCTCATGTATTTTGTACATACGTATATACATGTAGGTGGTGCTTGCGGGTATCAAAACGCAGTGGATCAGCCTCCGTTCTCTTCCATGATCGCAGCTGGGAGCCCTTCTATATACAACTCGGGCAAGGGCTGCGGGGCATGTTACCAGGTTGAACCCTAACGCCGCTAAGTAACTTGAGCTAGCTTTTGGTTGGCCACGGCTAGTATATATATTGGTCGTTTCTTTTTAACTATGAATATTTTTCAGGTGAAGTGCACTGCAAATTCCACGTGCTCTGGTAATCCGGTGACTGTCGTGATCACCGACGAATGCCCAGGTGGACCATGCCTAGCTGAGCCCGTCCACTTCGACATGAGCGGGACTGCATTCGGAGCCATGGCTCTTTCCGGCAAAGCCGATCAGCTCCGCAATGTCGGAGTACTGCAAATACAGTACACTCGGTAAGCATTTCATATGTACCCACACGTATTTGTTTGAATAAGCTAGGGGACACACTAATATTTAAGAAAGTATTATTTGAGTTTTTTTTTTTTTGAAAAAAAATTTATTAGAGATGACTATATAGTAAAAATAGGGACAAATAAAATAAATTTGTTCAGATTCTAGTATGAAGGCTTCAACAAGAAGTGGTACGCAGTGTATGCGTACCTACAAGACGTTCGTGAACGTTATGACCAAAATATTGTCCTTAACGCCGTAACACGCCTATCACGTACGCATTAAACATGCTATATATGCGGTTTATAAAACTTTTCCCGGATTTAATTAGTAACGTTTACACAGCGTATATAACAACAAATTTGAAAAGAAGAAACATCCACTTGGCTTTGCAGCGTGCAGTGCAACTTCCCAGGCGTCGACATCACCTTCCGCGTCGACTCGGGCTCGAACTCGAACTACTTTGCCGTCCTGATCGTGTACGTAGGCGGAGATGGTGATCTCCAGGCCGTCGATTTGATGCAAGGAGGATCGAGCACGTGGGAATCGATGGAACATTCATGGGGCGCGGTGTGGATGCTGAACCCGGGCTCCACGCTACAAGCTCCGTTCTCGATCCGGCTCACATCGGGAACATCCGGGAAAGTGCTTGTGGCTAACAACGTGATTCCGGTCGGGTGGCAGCCCGGGGCGACGTATCGGTCGGTGGTGAACTATAGCAGCTAAGTGATCGAATGCTTGTTCGGAGAATGGATCAGTACGTGTCAAAGTTGAAAATGTATTAATTATGGTGTGTGAGAGAATGTTATATATTGTGGTAACTAAGGGGAGTATCAGGGGTCTGATTATATTTATGTATGACCCTAGATGCTAAGTGTGGTGTAATATGATTTCTATATATATATAATAAAAAGACGGCGCGGAAAGAGTAGGAGGCGTTAAGTTCTCCCCTCCGTTGTCGATTATGTGTGTTAAGTAATTTTTTTTTTTTTAAGAGAGTAGATAGCACGCTATCCGCTTCATTCATTAAAAATATGAATTAGGGTACATGGGTGAGACAACCAGAGCCTCAAGGTAAAAAAAAAAAAAAAACCACGTCAAAAGAAACTAGCCCCAAAAAAAAAAGAAAAAAAGAAAAAGATATATTTTTGGGCTTATAATTGTTTCTTATAAGATTCATTATTTAGATATAATAATAAGAACAAATATATTAAGATATATTTTTGGGCTTATAATATTTCATGTTGTCGTGGACTTTCACATTTATTATTGGATTAATTCTAATAAATTAAACTCGAAAATTATAGAATTTAACGTCGATTAATTAAAGCATGCATACTCTTGTTTGTTGTAGAAATTTTCTTAATGATTTTTTCTTTGTTTGTAATTCAGGAACAATCCTCCTTGTGGAATGGAGTATTGAAATCAATATGCTATTTTTTAAAGGAAACTTAATTTGTTTCCAAGAATATAAATATAATTAATTTTAAAATTTTGGGTTAGAGATGTAAAGTTTATTTACTTGTAATTTTGTCCTTACATTCGGTGACGTCGATGAAGACAAATACACACACAAAAAAAAAGTTCTTGACCGGTTATTTGATATGACTTCTCAAATTACTTAATTTTATATTTGAAAAAAAAAACATTGCGTACTAATAATTTTAAAATTAATTATATTTATATTCTTGGAAACAAATTAAGTTTCCTTTAAAAAATAGCATATTGATTTCAATACTCCATTCCACAAGGAGGATTGTTCCTGAATTACAAACAAAGAAAAAATCATTAAGAAAATTTCTACAACAAACAAGAGTATAAATATAATTAATTTTAAAATTTTGGGTTAGAGATGTAAAGTTTATTTACTTGTAATTTTGTCCTTACATTCGGTGACGTCTATGAAGACAATTACACACACAAAAAAAAAAGTTCTTTGACCGGTTATTTGATATGACTTCTCAAATTACTTAATTTTATATTTGAAAAAAAAAACATTGCGTACTAATAATTTTAAAATTCTAAACTTTTATTGTATCGAAAAGCATTAAAAAAAAATATCAAAACTTTATTGAAGTTTAGAAACAACATATTTAATTTCAATATTTGGACTTGTGCTATATATGGATTAATGGCTCAGATCGATAAATCTTCAAGCATGTCTTATTTTTATTATTTGTGCTCTCAACACTATAACAAGCAAATGGTAAGGGTGGCTACACGAACCCCAACCAATGCATAGCCCTCACAAACAACACTTCTAGCATTAATTCTTTGTGTATAATTACTAGTTACTAAAGTTCACAACTGATCTGTAGGTGGTTAGGGGCTTCCAATTGGCCGGAATCACATCGGCGGCGACGAGGGTCTTCCCGGAAGTGAGAGTGGTGAGCCGGACCGAGAACGGGCCCTGCAACGGGTGGTTCGAGTCCAATCTCCATATCGCGCCCCATGACTCGCGCATCGGAGTCCATACGCCTTGCCCGTGGCTGCCGCCCTCCATAAGATCGACCGCCGTGAGATCTCCGTCCCCGTTCTCGTACTCGATCAGGATCGCAAAGTAAAACGGATTCGAGCCATTCTCGACGTGGAAGGCAATGTTCAAGCCCGGGTAGTTGCAGGGTACTCTGAGAATTTAAACGAGGAAAAAAAATGTACGAAAATCACCTCAAATAGAATATTTGATTAAAACAAAGGAAATGTTTATAGAGTTATTTTTTATATTCGAGCTTATGTATTTTTGAAAGTATAGAGGTGTTCAAACTCACCTGGTGAATTGTATTGGGATTTTTCCGGCGTGGCGAAGCTCGTCGTCGAGGCCGGGTTTTGCCATGGACCCGAAAGTCGTTCCGCTCATGTCGAAATGGAATGGCGCGTCGAGGCAGACTCCGCCGAGGCACGCGTCGGTGATCACGAGGGTCGACGGGTTGCCGGAGCACGCCGGGTGGCTCGTGCATTTCACCTGATATGTAATTACTCGATCAAATACAATTGATTTTTGGTTAATTTTACTAAATCTTCGTAAATTTTGGGGTAATTAGACCTGATAGCAAGCGCCACATCCTTTTCCCGATTTAAAGAGGGCTGGGTTCCCACACGATGTCATGGATGAGAAAGGAGGCAGATTCACATTCTTGAACCCGCATGCACCACCTATTCAATGAATTAGAGAGAGAAACTAATTAATTGCTTCTCACAAAATTAATTGCTTTTTCTCCTACATACATTTTGATACTGGCAAATAATTTTTTCAGAATTTATCACACTTGAGAATTCTCTTGGAAAATCTGTCTATTGTTTTTTTGTAAAATATAGCTCTATTTTAAAAATATTTTGAATCGGAGAGTTTAAATAACCATTTAAAAATACATGTACAAAATAATAGTACAACACTACAGAGATATATAAAAGGTTAAGATAAGGCTGTGAGTCGAAATGTATTATGCACTGTTCTAAAATAACGATTGCCTTTCTACGTGCGAGATTTCGACAATCACCTTTAACGATATAACAACTACGATCCATCCCTTCAACACATCTCTAGGGTGATGCAATTCGCACCATATAGACTTTCGAAAATTCAACAAATAAAATAAGAAAGTAAAATAAAAAAATCTCAGATTTAAAGCATGCTGCCGCCCACCCTAGCTCAGCTCATGTCGGGTCGTCCATGCGAGAGTTTTGTGGATAACATTACTCTTATTATCATCCAAGAGACTAGCTTAAAGCACTACAATAAAAACGGTCTATAGCGACACTTTTAAATATCGGTATAGGTTAAAAAAAATGTTACTGGCTAAATTACCGACACTTTCAAAAAGTGTTGCTATATGTGGGGTCGCTAGGTATATAGTGACAGTTAAAGAGTGTCGCTATAACCTAAAAGAGTGCTGCTAATTTGGCAACACTTATTTAAGTATTTAGCAACTGCCGGAACTCTACCTCGTTGGCTGCGGTGGCGGAGGAGGACGAGAGGAAGGGATCTTCGTCTAGAATTTCAGTAGATTGAGTGAGGAGAGAAGAGGAGATGATAATCGATTTTTTTTNTTAATCGGGTAAGCATGCTGCCGCCCACCCTAGCTCAGCTCATGTCGTGTCGTCCGTGCGAGAGTTTTGTGGATAACATTACTCTTATTATCATCCAAAAGACTAGCTTAAAGCACTACAACAAAAACGGTCTATAGCGATACTTTAATTGTCGGTATAGGTCAAAAAAGTGCCACTGGCTAAATTATCGACATTTTTAAAAAATGTTGCTATATGTGGAGTCGCTAGGTATATAGTGACAGTTAAAAAGTGTCGCTATAACATAACAGAGTGCTGCTAATTTGCAAGCATTTAGCAACCGCCGGAACTCTATCTCGTTGGCTGCGGTGGCGGAGGAGGATGAGAGGAAGGGATCTTCGTCTAGGATTTCAGTAGATTGAGTGAGGAGAGAAGGGGAGATGATAATCGATTTTTCTTTTTTTTTTTTCTTTTCTGTTTCTAATCGGGCCGAATGAGCAGGGTGGGGTGGGTTGAGTAGAGTAATCTTTTATTTTTAATTAGATTGGGTTTTATATTTAGGCATTAGTAGATTTTTTTTTAAGTTTTGGTATAAATGAGACACTTATACAAAAGTGTTCCAAACATGTGTCCCTATAACCTAATTCTGTTGTAGTGAAGATAATGGAGTATATAAAATACTGCAATAAGACTAGTTTTAAACGTATGACTAAACTCACATATAATAAAATATTGACAGACTTTCAAATATAGCTCATTTAAAATTGGGCCGCCCAGAAAATTCAAGAACTACAAAAAAAATTAAATCACTTAAAATCAAATAAATACTGACAAATTATACTAGATTATCAAAACTAAATATGATTCTTACCAATTAATTAACACGTACTATTATCAGAATCTAGTTTGTTAAATATTCTTAGAATAAAATTATTTAATATTTATAAAAAAAATTAGGCAAAATAGGTCCTAAATCTTCTGTCTAGAAAAGATGAACATAATACCATTGTCAGCGGGGCCGGCACCGTGGGGGTCGCCGTACCACGTGGCGCTGGCGGGGCCCCACTGTGAGGCCGCGTCAGCAGAGAAGTTGGAGTGTTTCTGTTCGGAGCGCGCACAAATGCTGAACGATGAGAGAAACGCAAAAATGAAATAAAAGGTGCAAAAGCCAAAGCCCTTACGAAGTGCCATTTGATTATTTGAAAATTGAGGCAAAGAGATGCAAATAGTGATGAAGAGATTGATGAGTTTCAAAATCTAAAGAACATATTGGGTGCTTTTATAATAAGTTAACAATTATAAACATGCTAATTTTGGGGAGAAAAATTGATTAGTTCCAAACTTCTTATAGTTAGTAATGATAAACATGCTAATTTGGGGCCAACCCACATGGAAAGCCTCAGATGCGTGCGTACCTAACTAAATAACTAGATATGGGAAGATACGCACTGCCACGTAACGAGGGCTGTATCCATTTGTATCCACTAATACTTTCCGTTGGTAGTTTTGGTTCAAAAACTGGGGGAAATAAATCGTTGTTTCCTCCTTTGTTTTCAAACGAAAATTTTCATATTTAAAAACAGTAACTCGCGAGTTTCTGAAATAAACTGGCATAATTCGGTATAAATTTAAAACTGTTGTTCCATTCTTTTTCCTGAAATAAACTTATTCATTTAATTAATTAATATAATTAATATATTTAAATTATTATCTATTGTTTAAATAATAAAAAATTAATTAATTTATTATTTATAAATTAATTAGCTAATTAATTATTAATAATTTGTAATATTTATTCATAAACTAATATTTATATTGATCAACTATTAATATTTTATTTAATCTAATTAAAATTTTCACTAATTATCTAATTAAAATATTTACTAACTAATTAAAAAGCTAAACTATTTTTATAATTAATTAATTAATTAATATATTTTTATTATCTTATACAATATTCATAGCTAATATATTTATTAATTTATTAAATTATTTTTAATTAATATTTTGATGTTAATTAGTTAGCTAAAATATTTTTAATTTAAAATTATAATTCTTATTCCTCTTATTTAAATCTAATCATCCAAACACTATTTACCTTATTTCTAGGAACAACTCGATTTTTATTCAAACGCAAAATTGGTCTAATTTCTGCTTACACCTGAACTTATACCTGTCCCTTAATAAGCAGTTCTTACTTATACCCTAACCAATCGTAGCCCATTAATTTTTTAAGGTAGCATTTATTTTTTGAAGAATAAATTTAGTTAAGAATATAAATTAATTACGCTTCGAACTTTGAATGTCGGATACCAATCATTAAGTTTTTTTTGTTAAATATAAAAGTATATAAATACCGTTCTCTACCAACTTAAGTTTTTAAAAATTAACGATTGTTTCTAAAAAGTATTATTTATCATTTCCTACATAAACTCATGATTACTTTATTTTTTCTTTATTGAACTTTTATATTTGTTTATTTATTTTACTTCCTTGTGAATTGATTGGAAGATTTCTTAAGGCTTCGTTTGGTTCGGGTATAAGAAAGAATTAGCTATTACAGGGATAGGTATAAGTATGGGGATAAAAAAAATAGCATTTGAATAAAAATTAGGTTGTTTTCGGGGATAAGAAAAATAACTTTTGAATAGATAATACGGAATAAGAAAAATAGTAGATAGTTATATATAGAAAATCGAGATGTTGGTGGGAATAGTTATACCAGCTTATTTCAGGTTCCCAAGAATTACTATTCTCGGATAAAAAATTTGCGTTTGGATAAAGAGGATAAAAGGTTATTCCTCCCCTTATCCCTGATCCAAACGCTACCTTACTGTATATAAACTCTTCCAAAGATCTATCTGTATTACCTGAATTTAGGGACATAAAATTGAAATTTGAGCTGATCAAATAGAAGCTTTAATTCCGACCTCAAGATTTGCACCCAATAACTTCTTCTTTTTTTTGAGAGAGATATGTAGCACGCTATCCGTTTCGTTTATTTTATTTTAAAATAAATTTAGCTGAAAATGTGAATCAATTAAAATTCGAACTTGAGACCTTAGTACCAACCACTTGCACCTAATAACCAAACCAAGTTTGAAGCGGGGTTTTCGTTATCTGGTGATATCGATGCCGACGTACTACTATAATAAGCATCGGTTGTTACCACTTACCAGCATTATTGCACCCAGTTTTATTTTTGGGTAATACCGTTGGTACATGCTAAAAGGGGCGTAAATATTATACCCCATTCCACAATGTTCTTCCTGATCATTTCTTTTTTAAGTTACGAGACTAAAAACAATNATTAATTAGCTAATTAATTATTAATAATTTGTAATATTTATTCATAAACTAATATTTATATTGATCAACTATTAATATTTTATTTAATCGAATTAAAATTTTCACTAATTATCTAATTAAAATATTTACTAACTAATTAAAAAGTTAAACTATTTTTATAATTAATTAATTAATTAATATATTTTTATTATCTTATACAATATTCATAGCTAATATATTTATTAATTTATTAAACGATTTTTAATTAATATTTTGATGTTAATTAGTTAGCTAAAATATTTTTAATTTAAAATTATAACTCTTATTCCTCTTGTTTAAATCTAATCATCCAAACACTATTTACCTTATTTCTAGGAACAACTCGATTTTTATTCAAACGTAAAATTGGTCTAATTTCTGCTTACAGCTAAACTTATACCTACCCCTTAATAAGCAGTTCTTACTTATACCCTAACCAATCGTAGCCCATTAATTTTTTAAGTAGCATTTATTTTTTGAAGAATAAATTTAGTTAAGAATATAAATTAATTACGCTTCGAACTTTGAACGTCGGATACAAAACATTAAGTTTTTTTTGTTAAATATAAAAATATATAAATACCAACTTAAGTTTTTAAAAGGTAACGACTGTTTCTAAAAAGTATTATTTATCATTTCCTACATCAACTCATGATTACTTTATTTTTTCTTTATTGAACTTTTATATTTGTTTATTTATTTTACTTCCTTGTGAATTGATTGGAAGATCTTTTGACTTCGTTTGGTTCGGGTATAAGAAAGAATTAGCTATTACAGGAATATGTATAAGTATGGGGAAAAAAAATAGCATTTGGATAAAAATTAGGTTGTTTCCGGGGATAAGAAAAATAACTTTTGGATAGATAATATGGAATAAGAAAAATAGTAGATGGTTATATATAGAAAATTGAGTGTTGGTGAGAATAGTTATACCAGCTTATTTCAGGTACCCGAGAACTACTATTCTCGGGTAAAAAATTTGCGTTTGGATAAAGGGGATAAAGGGTTATCCCTCCCCTTATCCCTGATCCAAATGCTACCTTATTGTCTATGAACTCTTCCAAAGATCTATCTGTATTACCTGAATTTAGGGACATAAAATTGAAATTTGAGCTGATCAAATAGAAGCTTTAATTCCGACCTCAAGATTTGCACCCAATAACTTCTTCTTTTTTTTGAGAGAGATATGTAGCACGCTATCCGTTTCGTTTATTTTATTTAGAAATAAATTTAGCTGAAAATATGAATCAATTAGAATTCGAACTTGAGACCTCAGTACCAACCACTTGCACCTAACAACCAAACCAAGTTTGAAGGGGGGTTTTCGTTATCTGGTGATATCGATGCCCACGTACTACTATAATAAGCTGCGGTTGTTACCAGCATTATTGCACCCAGTTTTATTTTTGGGTAATACCGTTGGTACATGCTAAAAGGGCGTAAATATTATACCCCATTCCACAATGTTCTTTCTGATCATTTCTTTTTTAAGTTAGGAGACTAACGACAATCGAGAAAAATTAATTGAACAATAAATTATATCTAATTCACTTTCATTTGTTTAAAAGAGAAATCGGATCCAAAATTTAAGCACTTGAGTTCAGGTAATTACTGATCGACTCAATTCGTCTGTTATTTAACACCATGCACATGCAATGATAGAATTACTCAAATTAACCCTTCAAGATTAGAACGTATTGTTTAGCGCCTCCCATTGATCTAGGCTTTGATTATGGCTTGTCGCCTTTGAAAATTTTGCCAAAATTTGTTATGTTCCCTACTTATGACTACATAGGCCTTAATTTTTGCCACAACTTATGCGTTTTTTTTTTTTTTTCCTCCTCCCTTTTCCGCAGTCCTTTTTCGCATTAAAAAAACAACAAATTAAAGCTTCGAAAGTCATAGCAATTAATGAAAATCCTGCAAATGGTAGATAAAAAAATGCACATCATGAACATTTACATTATAAGCTGGAACATGTTTAACATATTTGGTCTTTGAATTATAGCATACTGTTCGCGGTATACAACCCAAATTAGCGCGTTCCAAAGGAGGACTAAGGAAGCATAACTCATTAATTATACATAAAGATGTAGAAGCATTTTATTTTTGTCCTTATTAGGGGTGTATTAATTTGTAATATAAAAATAATTTCGCGCAAAGTAAATCGAAAGTGATCTTACGAATTGTTAATTTGTATAAACATTAGTCCAATATGACCGACCGTTCCTAACGCAAGTGGCAAAGAATTTAGTGGTTGATACCTGAGGTTTCAAAAGCGAATGCTAGTTGATTCATATTTTTAATTAAATTTATTTCTAAATAAAATAAACGAAGTGAATATAGTATATTATCTATTTCTCAAAAAAATATTAGCCAAATATGATTAGAGTATGGTTGGATGCGTACATATACAACTCGAAGTGCAGTAGTTATGTATGTCAAAACGAGATTACCGGGAAACGGAATTATTATTATTATTATAAACATTATTTCCAGGCAAATAATGAGGACCATGTTGTGGAAAATACAAGTGGGCCCCACACAACGGTTTCAACGGCCGCGAGTCAGAATCAACGGCTAGATCGACGGGAGGCCATGGCTCCAAAATTCGTGCTTGTCGTGTTTGCACCCGAGACCACTCTTAAGCCTTAACTAGATAAACGGCCACCGCCTAATTATTATTTCTAATTAATTTAACATATCAACATAACATGAAATAGTATAATTCTTTTAGTTAGTTACTTCCTTGGTTTGTTCTGTACACTGTACTTTTTTAGTGACTTTTTGGTTGCCTTCGGTTTTTAAGGAGGCCTCAGCTGTCTTCATCATGTACGCCTAGTTCATTTTCCTTAATGAATGAAGCAGGTAGCTTACTATCTATTTCTCAAAAAAGTATAATACTAAGCCGAAGCATGTGATAGGGTGGTTTACTAATTACTACCACGCAAAGCAACATTTTGCTTGCATAGAAAGGTTATTATGTATCCTTCGCATGTGAATATTGTGGTCCCCACTTGTCATCCTTAAAAAAAAAAAAAAAAATCATAAGTTGCCACAATTTAAAATAATAACGTACATAATTTTTCTAAACTATATACAAGTTTGAGTCTGCTATTTGAGTTTTCAAAGTTTTGATTTAGTATCTAACTTTTTAATTTATTTTGTTTTAGTCGGTCAATATTATTTTGACTTTAAAATTTAAATTAATAATTATTTTTATAAATTTATGTGCAAAATTTATAAAATATACTAATTAAATCTGTAAAGATAAATAATAAATTTAAATTTCAGGTCAAAATGTTATTGATTGATTCATATCAAGCAAGTTGAAAGATTAAAATAAAATCAAAATTTTAAAAAATTGGAAGCCCATTTAGAAATAATTTATAGCAAGTTTTGTGCATTTTTACTTAGTTTTAATACACGCTCATGCGAGGCTACAAATTGTCTTATCCTGATTTCTATTAGGCATGTGAACCCAACTTGGCACGCTCTATCGCCAGTTTTTTTTCCCTATAAATTGCCCTTCAATGTGCGCACACTTATGAACCAAAACCCCATTAAACTCTATATTCTCCACAATTAATACTGCCTCTTTTGCTCAGTGAAAGAGCCCCATCAGTATGGCTCTTCCTCTTCACAAACAAGCCTCCTCCATAGTTTACTACATTGCTTTGCTTGCATTAATCTCACTGTTCAATTCTTGTTCTTGTTCTGAGTACAAAAGATTAAACTACTCCGATGCTCCCTCGAGCTGGGGTCCGGCGAGCGTGACCTGGTACGGTGCACCCACCGGTGCCGGACCCGACGATAATGGTAATATATACATATATGTTTGTGTGTGTATAATCTCCTTAATTTGTTCGATATTTGAGGTAGAAATGGTTTGTAAAGAGAGAATTTTTTTTTTTTTTTTTATACTACATTGTGGGTGTATAAATAGGAGTTACGTACGTAGTTGAATATTGGATAATTGGTAATTAGTTTCTTAAACCAGGTGGTGGATGTGGCTTCAAAAATGTGAACCTACCCCCCTTTTCATCAATGACAGCATGTGGGAATCCTACTATATTCAAATCCGGAAAAGGATGCGGAGCTTGCTATCAGGTCAATTTAGACATGTAATTTGTTATTTAAAATCTCAAATCTAGCTATAACAGTGTGTTAAATCCGCTTAACTAATCAAATTAATTAAACAAATAATCAGGTGAAATGCACGAGCCATCCCGCCTGCTCCGGCAAACCCTCGACCATCACCATCACCGACGCATGCCTCGACGGAGTCTGCCTCGACGCACCCGTCCATTTCGACATGAGCGGGACGTCGTTCGGGTCCATGGCGCAGCCCGGCCGTGAGGACGAGCTTCGCCACGCAGGAAAGCTCCAAATACAATACACTCGGTGAGTATTCACGTAACCGTCCAAACCACTAGTATTCCAGAAATAAGACATCAGAGTTGAGCTAAAGAGGTCGTAAGTTCAAACTCCAGACCCTGAAACTAGAAATGTGAGCCAATTAGGTAACAAACCTCCCCGATTTGTTTAAATTCGCAGAGTGCCCTGCAACTACCCGGGACTCAACATAGCCTTCCACGTCGAGGAAGGCTCGAACCCGGTCTACTTTGCGATCCTGATCGAGTACGAGGACGGGGACGGAGACCTGGCATCGGTTGACCTCATGGAGGGCGCCGGCCCTACCGCAGGCACGTGGACTCCGATGCGCGAGTCGTGGGGCGCGATATGGCGGTTGGATTCGGACCACGCGTTGCAGGGCCCGTTCTCGATCCGGCTCTCCACTCTCACTTCCGGGAAGACCCTCGTCGCCTCGAACGTCATTCCGGCCGACTGGCAACCCCTCTCGACATACCGGTCCATCGTGAACTACAGCAACTAGTTCCAGTAATTGTCCCAAAAATGAATCGAGCTACATAACTAAGAATTAATGTACCAAGCACTCTTATGGCTTATATTAATACACTAGTTATTGTGTGGTGGCGCAAGTGTTATCTCCAACAAAGGAATAAAAGATTGTAGAAATTAAGAAGAGGAGGCGCTTGCGTGCCCTCCCCTCCACGTCGCTATCATCAACATGTGCTTAACCTTTTTTTTTTTTTCTCCCCTTTATATATACTTTTTTTTAATATGTGCTTCACATTATTTCGTTGAGAACGTTACAAAATAACTAACAAGTGATTGCTACTTCATGTGAAGCGGAGGTTAGAACGCGACAACGCTCGTGATTTATGCATGGACCATTCTATATTGTGGGTATATGCTTTTGTGGTGCCAATGGACCCGTGTAACCCAACGACGAGATTCGACCTATCGAGTTTGGACCATTCGTGGTCACGGGATTCAGGAACTTTTCGAAGAATATAAAAGCAATTTATGAAGTTTTATTTGGTAAAAATACTACAGCAAATAATTCACTGGGTGAATAAAAACATACACAAGAACACGATGTTACGCGCTTGTTGTTGCTAAATGAACTTAATTACCAATTTAAACATAATTTTCGGAACCTCACCACATTTTATCAAATTTTACGATTTTTAATGTGTTCAACAGAGCGTTCTTTATCGGGCTAGATTTGGACTGATTGTGGCCCAGCCCATGAACCATTTTATTGGGCTTAGTTCTGGTTTGGTTTGTGCAGTATTAAATGGTTGGGATTGGATTGGGCCATTAAGAGAATTGGGCATTACCTAGTTGACCTCCTGTTGTGCATTAATTTATGGCCTATTATTATCTTGTAACTATTGATAGTCATAAAAACAACTAAGTGTCAGTTTGGAGTCGCTTTTTATTTTACGTACTAGCAGATTATCAGTCCCTACCATAATAAATGATAAAGAAAATAAAGTTTTTTTTTTTTATCAATGGAAAACGAAATTTTTAGCACTGGAGTGGCCATAAAAACAAATCCGCAATGAGAGGAAACTAAAATAATGGCTGAGAATTACTAGTGGCCAAACTGTGCTCAAGTTGCGCGCGCGGATAATCTAAATGCGCAATATTATTATTCAATAAGTTAAGGTATTAGTTAAACAATCAATTTGTCAAAATTCATGGCATACATGATGCGCATGAAAAAACTGGGGTTCCGAAATAAAATATTAGATTGCAAATTGTTGGTTTAATCAACAAGTTGACTAATACATGGCTACATCGTATTTGTTTAATTTCCTAATATTCAACCTATTTAATTTCCACCAACAACAAAAAATAAGAGCCATATATATATATATATATATATATAGAGTAAAGCTACTATACTATCAGAATCAGAGAATCTGATGCTTCCGATTTTTTAGCCCTTAGATCAACTCTTTTAATCATTTCTAACATTTGGATTAATACTATTAACTTGTGGGGACCACTCAATCTTAGGGGTACTACTCAACCCCAGAGAAACCGCAATCATCTCAATCGTATAATTTTTGATCCAATGGTTAAAAAGTTGGAAGCATCCGATTCGCTATGCTTCCGATAGCATAGTAGCCCTACACTATCACTATATATATATATATATATATATATAAAGAAAAATTCTGATATGGAAAATGCATATTGTATTTGGAATCAAATCTAAGAAACTTGTTTTATTAAATTGTGTTTGTATTTTAATTTTGGAGTTTGATTTTATTTTAAAAAATTTCACCAAACCTTTCCGAACAAACTGAAATCATACAAAGTAGTATTGCCAAACAGAGCAAGTTAGGAAACTTAGATTTTTAACTCCTATAAATTCTTAACTTTTGGGATTGCCAAATGTGGTGATAATGTTTAGCCAAAATATAGCATATATATATATATATAATGCTATTTGAACACTTTACCACCATACTACAACTTGAGCCAGATATTTAGAAAATTATTAATTCAATGTACCAGAATATGCCAAAGTTCTATAGCAATGTTACAAATGGATCCCTCATGAGCAAGCAAGTAGCGGAAGAGGCGGTGTTAATTAATAGAATAACATATTTAGAATGAAAAAAAAAGACCGAATATTTAGAATTTAGAATAATATATTTGAATTTTGAATTATTTTTTTAAAAATAAATTATTTTATAGATAAAATATGTTATTCTACAAAATTATAAATAATAAGGCTTTTTTTAAGGAGTATAAATTTAATTTTTTTATCTTTTATTCTGAATAAATTATTCAAAAATATTTCTTATTATTCGGGTACCATGGGGAAAAGCAAAAGAAGAAAAAAAAAAGAAGCGTTGCATGAGTGACACATTATAGAAACTTTGTCCGTACTACCAACTCCAACCCACATGAGTCGGGCCTCTTAACAGCACCTTCGGTGGAACGCATCTATCTAAACATAAATAGCTCATAAATAAATAAACAAATATATGTTATCAAATAAATAAAAAAATATTTTTTTTCTGAGAGAGAAAAAAATATATTAAAGAGCATAAATATATATATAAATGCTTTGAAGGAAGGTGCAGGAAAGGTCCATTTTGTTGTCGTTTTCTCACATCCCAACCAACTCCGTATCTCCATCCTATCATTAATACATCATTTCGTTTCGTTACCTCTCATTTCCTTCCATTTGTAAATAAATGTCACACCCCCGCTTTTTTATCTCTCTATTAATTCCTTCTCTCTCATACATGTATATGGATGTAGCAATCACGGCATCTAAATATCTTACTTAACCAATCTCGCTTACAATGGGCTCTGATATCATTTCAATCTCTCCCACTAGGCTAAGAAGTGATCTCTACGGGTTCGCGGCCGACGACGCAGCGCCGCGAACGCCGTTAGTGATCTCCGTCCTCGCCTCGCTTCTGGAGCGCGCAATTGCGCGGAGCGAGAGGCGCGGCGGAGGGGACGCGGGCTCCGACGACGCGAGAGCCCGCGTTTTCGAATGCGACAGGGTTCTCGACATGAGCATCAGTTCGTTCTTGGAGAGGATCTTCCGCTACGCCCGCGTGTCGCCGCCGATCTACGTCGTGGCGTACGTGTACATGGACCGGCTGTGCAGGTCCAACCCAGGGTTCCGAATCGTGTCCACGAATGTTCATCGGATTCTCACTACTTCCATTATGGTGGCTTCGAAATTCGTCGAGGACATGTAAGATCTCTAGATCTCTCCGAAGTTTTTCAAAATTTTTAAAATTTTTAAATTAAATTCAGCGATGGAATGATCATCGATGATCTGCCGGAAGCAGGAACTATCCGAACTCTTACTTCGCGAAGATCGGGGGATTGGAAACGCAGGAATTGAACGGGTTGGAAGTGGAGTTGCTGTTCTTGATGGGGTTTAAGCTGAACGTGAGCGTGAGCGTGTTCGAGAGCTACTGCAGGCACTTGGAGAGGGAAGTGAGTTTCGGAGGCGGGTATCAGATCGAGAGGTGGCTCATGAAGGCGCGTATTATGTGCGGCGGGGAAATGATCACTTCGCGGGAGAGAAACACAACAACAGCCAGCAGCGGAGAATTGAACCAGCTCGCTCGAGTCCCGTAGCGCAGAAAATTAATGCGGCAGCGGCTTCAAACCACGGCCCCAGCTAAGCAGATTGCCACGTCAGCGCTCGCCAGCTGGACGTGTTTATGATCAGACCTTGATAGGTCACGGTTCTATGGTCCACATGTTAGCGAAGCGATAAAATGTGTGAAGAACCTTTTTTTTTTTATTTTATTACAATAATAATAATAATTCTTTTTTAGGTCATATTGTAAATAAATTGAAATAAATTAATCACTTTATATGAAGCCATAAAGTGGCGAATTTTTAAGGAATATATATATATATAATATGAGATCAATCAATGTAATTTTATTTGAGTAATTCAGTCCCTGCGTTGTGTGACATTAAGGGACAGTTTCGTTTGATATAATTATAAATATAGTATAGTTGGAGATGCATTCAGTTGTAAATTCAGCAGTTGCAACTACATGCATCCTATTTGGTTGGATGTAATTGAAAGCGCTGCAACTAAATAATTTGTTTGGTAATATGTAGTTGAGAAATAATTTTTTAAATTTTATTATTTTATATATATGATAAAGATATTACCTCCAATTTTTTTTAAAAAATATTTTTTATTTAAAAAATAATCAGGAGGTATTTGGATGTAGTTCTAACTGCTACAGTTGAATCTTTTTCTATAGTTTCTACTACAAAAGTTGGAGTTAAATATATCAAATCAAATACCGAATTTATATTTATATGTAGTTACAACTTACAACTGCAGTACGGTTGCTACTATATGCTGTCTAAAATTCAATGGCTTGTTTCCATCTCGGCAGCACCATCCGAGAAAAGCGGTGTACAACGACACATACATAGGCCCAACCCATTTACCTCCACCAATAAGCTGCCATAATGGGCCGGCCCACTCTAAAAATATTCACAAGTGTGAGGACCCGGACTAGCCCACTTCCGCTGTGTGTACAAGTCCAATCAAGTTGTGGGCCGGCCCATTACTCCCATTGTTTAGCATCCATTAATCCCTGTTTAGTTCATTTTTATGTGGCATGCTCTCCTCGTTGTGATTATAATTCGCCAACAAATTTAATTTATAAAGAAAAAAAAAATTAGCTTAGTCATTAGTCACTGCAAAGCTCAGATTGTGAGCTCAGTTTCTCGAGAACTACTGTCAAAATAATCGAAATGCAGTTTATGGCGCAATGATAGGTCTCATGATTTTAATATGATTAGCAGTGAAATCAAAATTTCTATTTCTAGTAGACTTGATTTACACCGAATTACACTTACATCATTCCCAGCACAGAGTAGTCCATTCTTTCGGGTTTTTCATGCAGGATCATTTACAATGGAATGATTTATTTTTAGATTTTTAGATTTTAAAATTTAAGGTATGAGAAATATTATGAATCGGTTCATCGACCGGCGTGGTGGACCTGGCCTTCTCAGTAACTTTTTCCCAACTCGTTCCACGAGAAAAACTGGTATCCAACGGTTTTTCAAACCGCAAGTTAGTTAGAGAAAGGAAGAGAGAGAGAGAGTAACTGTGTCCGAGAGAGAGAGAGAGAGAGGGAATTGCGGCATGAACGAATATACCGAAGGCTATCTCCCCTATCCTCCCCTCCCCTCCTCCCCGCTCTCCGGGGGCGCCATCGTGGGGCTGCCAACGAGGCGGCGGTCGCTGCCGGGGGGGTCGGCGCACCGTGACTCCCCGCGGGAGGCGAGGAACAACATCCCGGGAGGAGGATCCTTCGCCTTCGCCTTCGCCTCCGCGTCCCCCTCCCCATTCGGGAGTGGCTGTGGGTTCTTGGAGGACTCCCTCATCATCTGCGGCCTTGTCGCGGTGCAGCTCATCGGCGCCGCCTACATGGTCCTCCTCGCCCCCATCCTCTCCCTCGGCCTCAACCCACTCTTCCTCGTCGCCTTCGGGAGCTTGGCCACCTCCGTCTTCACCTTCCCCTTCGCCGTCGCCTTCGAAAAGTACTTATATAATTTAACGATTAGCTAGTTTTTAATTTGTAATACTTTGTTGGTTTTTTGCTATATGTATATGCTTGTGCAATTTTTTACGTAGGAAGAAATGGCCTTCAAGAATAAGCCCCATGTTGATGGCTCAATTCGCGTTGCTCGCTCTGGGAGGGTAAGGAATTTGCTTATTTCGCATGAACAAACGTGCATTTGTTTCTTACAAATGTTGTAGTTTTATACTATAATTTTAATAATATGGTTTTATTTGAAAGTACATATTACCATGAAGTGTTAATATGAGTCATCTTCGAAAACATTAACTTTTGTTTAGAATTTCAAATTTAACGATTGCTAAAAACATAATATTTGTTTCAGGGTGACGGCATTCCAAGGTCTCATGCTGCTGGGGATGAAGAAGACATCACCAGCCATTGCCGCCGCCATGCCCAACTTAGCTCCGGGCTTCATCTTCGTCATCGCCGCGTGTCTCAGGTTAACTATAAAGATCCGCAGATTCTACTAAATATATACAGTATTGTCCTGTACGCATTTAACTGATCAGATATTCATATTATGCAGGTTTGAGAAGGTTGACATGAAGTGTTTGTACACAAGAGTCAAGATACTGGGCACCTTGTTATGCTTGGGTGGAGCCATAACTATGAGCTTCCTACAAAGCCCTTCTTCAACTTCACCAGTTCACGCAGCTCCGAGATCTCCGGTTGCGAGCAGCAGCGGACTGGCGCCTCAAACCGTCTATCACGAATGGGTCGTAGGCTGCGGGTGTCTTCTCGCCGCAGTCCTCGTCGTTTCCTGTAACACTGTTCTGCAGGTTATTTATCGATCGATCGATATCCTGGTCTCCTTGAAACCTCACTACAATTTGATTCATAGAATTTATGCCCGCGTTGTTTTTAATCCATCAGGAATAGATGCATTTTAAAATAATCAGTTCTATAAGTGGAGCTTAAACATGAATTTGTTGCAATTACTACAGGCCGCAACCATGGTACATTTCCCTGCACCGTTCACATTATGTGCCGTAACATCGATGATAGGCGCAGTTCTCACTGCAATCGCACAAATTATAAGTGAAGGGAGAATAGAGATGGGATCTCCGGTCATCAGCCTCACAAGCGTTGTTGCCCTGATTCTTTTGGTATTGAAGAACATGTTACTTTCACTTTAGTTTCTTTCTTTACTGGAAAATCATTTTGCTGAAAATGATCCTTCATCTATCTGATACTTTTTGACTGATTGTATAACTTTTAAGTCGAGAAAATACTGCAACTCAATGAATGATACAAATTTAAGTAACAGCGAGGACTAAAATGGAATAGTTTCAAAAGCATACAGCTAAATTAACCGGGGACCAAAAGTAAAACTCAGCGCAATTCACCTTTTTCATGTTATGGTATATTATGCAGGGGAGCATGATGAGCTCTGTATGTGTTGCATTTCAAACGTGGGCTGTGAAGAGGAAGGGGCCAGTGATTGTCTCCATGTTTAGCCCCACTCAAACTGTGGGTACAGCAATCCTCTCAGCAATTTTTTTAGGGCAAGTCATACAACCAGGAAGGTATGAATGTAAATCACATCTAATAAGAAGATCATTGGAATTTTATTTTCTTTGTGATTGGGTGAGAATAATAGGAGAGGAGAAAATAAAGTAGAGAAATGAAGAGAAATAAAAATGGGTCTTTAATAGTGTTTATTTTCTCTCCAGTTATCTTTATTTTTTGAGTCTCATTCCAAACTGAAAAGCTGAAACATTCTTTTCTCTTCCTCTTTTCTGTCTCCAACCAAATAAAGAGACCTACAAGTCAAAAAGAAAATATTAATCATAACGCTTCTGATCAATATCGACTAACTCGGTATGTTCTGCTGCAGCTTAGCAGGAATACTAGTTCTATTTTTCGGTCTGTACATAGTTTTGTGGGCAAAGAAGAAAGAAGGATTACTTCTTCCTACCTCAGAAGAGACTTCAACAGTATTAACACAGCAAACTGAGGACATCGAAAAACCGCTTCTGTCGTAAAACTTGTACTGTAGTTTTTCCCTCATAGTTGCTCATTTCACTTACTGTTAAGAAATATCATGTAAGTATTTTTTTTCCCCCTTTTTTAAGGAATGATCATATAACTTATGATTTTGATTTTTGGAATTCCCTTTGCGGAAGCTTTTGTATTGTAACAGTCAATTAGCGAATGCAACGAAATAAGAGAACCCCAAACATAGTTCAGAAACTGCAGAGAATTGCAAGAGCCAGATATGTACAATGTTATCACCTTACAGAATCGAACAATGTAGATATCTAAAAACACTTTCTACACCACGAGTTCGATTAATTTAAGAGGGCAAAGTGAGAAGAAAAGCATATTGTGGCCATGCTGAGAGAAATACTAGTATGACGAACTTTAATGCACACAGGAAGCAACATTTTTGGTCAAAAGAACCAAGTTGCTTCATCATCCAACTTATCCTACTAGCTAGGGTATTATGTCGCGTCTAATCATCAAAAGGAGTGGAAGGAAAGCAGAAAAAGGTTCACTATCACACGATATATACCTGAAGAAAGCGAAAAATAACAGAAAATCCAGCTCTTCCATAGAAACACAGCAGATGCTTTCATTTCGAAAACACTTAGAATAAAAGGTTTTATAGAGATAATATAATTAGGAGTAAAAAATGTTACTGCAAAGCAGGGATTTGTTTGTGTACAAATCCCGAAAGTTTGCCACTCTCATATGAAAGAATAGGCATCAGACTATGAGGATATCATACAGATGCTCAACGAGAGATACCAATTTGATTAAACTGCCTAGATGTTATGTATTACAGGATACAAGCCTTCTCATGTACAAAAAGGTGCCTGCATAATTTTTAAACTGCCTACAGAGGAAATATTCATAAATCCAATAACTGTTGAAATCACCTATTCATAGTTCATCATAGACATGTGGAATTTCCGCATGAGGAACTGCATTATCCTGGGTTCCCACTGCCAATCTCTGGACATCTTGAATGACATGTTCATTTGCTATTGAACCTGATCTAATAGCAGCCACAAGTTTCCTTTGTAACGTCAACAAGCCAATCCTTTTCGAGACAACATACAACACCACAGACAAGAATATGAGAAACCCAATTACCAGAATGACCCTGTTACATGGAAATGACAGTTAGTCATGTTGATTGCAGATGCGACCCATAAACTGAGCTCTGATTAAAGTATCTTCTCACTATAAAAAATTGTCAGCTGCATGCATAAACTTGACTTATGAAAAATTGAAAGACGCTCACCTGTCAATAACATCCTGACGCTGCATTGTGGAGAGCAAGCGGCGGGTACGCATCAGCAAAGAGCGATGCCCTTTGTACTCGCTCTCAGCCTTCCTTAGGACACTTGTTGATTCCTCTGATAAATAAAAAAGAATGCAAGACAAAAGTGCAGCAGTTAACTGTGGTTCAATAGTCGTAAAATATAAAACTGAACATTATCGCCAACTTTCAAATGCATAAGAAAATGAGCTGTCTTAACATGAGTTGCAAAAGAAGATCTTAGGCCTATCAAGTAAAATAGGAGAGATAAACAGCAGACAGCTCAAGCCTAGGAAGTTTGAATTATGTCCAATCAATGACATATTATAAAGTCATGGAACTGTTACTATCTAGGAATGCCTTCTTTCACACATTTCTTCTTGATAGTCCATTTTGAGGTGTTCTCCACAGACTCTTCCCATTGTAAACTTTGAAATACAGCAAATAGTTTGTTTCTTATTTTCTATCTTCTTATTCAATTAATACATACCAAATTACAAACAAGTAGCTCCTCTACGCTGCTAGGTTTCCCAAAGTTAAATTTATCATCAACTTGGATCTGTAATTCCGAGATATGCAATAGTTCTACAAAGATTGAAGAACCAGAAAGTCTAAGTTGAATAGATATACTTGTAGGCATGAGACACAATCATCCTCATTAATTGCATGGAGCATTAACATCAGATACTAATCAATTTGCACAATATTGAAATCCAATAGTACTCGCCACTGGGCACCATACATTCTATTAGGAATCCTGAATATAAAATTTGAGAAATTATTAAGTCATTTGGCAAAGGAAGCTTGCTGAACTTCTCCAGGCAAATCTCATACATGATTGAAGGAAATAGTCATGGTGCTTCCAAAGCCTTTTTCCAACCTACAAAAAATTTCCTCTCATTCTCTTCCAAGGAAACAGCGCTTATCTGCTTCCGGATTACATAATCAATACATCCATGCTATAAGATCTTCTTTAACCAAACCATGAGAAACCACAGCAAGCTAATATTACTTTCATGGAAGCATGTGACTAGCAAGTAAATCTACTTAGCAAAAGGAGGAGTCATACCAAAGGTTGCTAATGTGCTAGAACTTCTTTCCACCTCCTGCAAAAGCATTTAAGATTAATACTAACCCTGAGAAAGATCAAAGATTATAAAATTTCAAGGAGAGCTCGCAGAGCTTATTTTACCTGAACCATCAGCTGACGAGTCCGGCGGAGGCTCTCAGTGATACTTTCTGCAGCAGAAGTCATCCCGGCCTTTGTCCTAAATAAGCATCGATTAAATGCTAATCATGGTTTCTCACTTGGTAACAAGAAGCCAAAGAGAGCATTTTTCTACCAAAACTACCTACTATTGAACTGAGTATCTAGCAATTTTTTCAGCAACTAAATTCTCAAAATCACCCTAAATGAAGCCTATGATGGAGATCATCAGGACTACCGGGTATTAAGGACCTTCTACTTTGAATTTCCGCAATGAACCGTTAAAATCATTTTATAGCTGACAGTCAGCATTAGAGCTGTTGCTATTGTTGAATATTTTTAGCATTCCGAGAATGGTTATTAACAAGCGACATTGCGTACCAACCGCCATAAACAACGGGAATTGTTCTGGTAGTAGAAATAATCCAAATCAACAGGTTTGTAAAATTCAAAGACCAAGTAAAGGACGGCTTCCGCAAAAAACATTCGTTCGGACTACATGAACATCTAAATGTTGTAATTTTAAATGGAAAAATTTTCACTTGACAGCTCAACGTACTGTAAATTACGTCTGCGGATGGTAGACTCTTCCCCACCTCCTAAAAGCAGCTCTCTCTGTTAAAAAAGAGTTTGATACCAATAATTAGAATGATCTTAGATACTCCGATGGAAGAATGAAGAATGAAATAAACAATTTCATTGGACTACACAATTAAATCACACGGGCATATCCCAGTGTAAAATTCAACAATAGTGAACAAAAGTGAGTAACCCAGACATACGATTAAGATGCACATGGACAAAATTATACTCCAAAACTTAGTGGTGGACGTAAAATGACATCATGCATCTCAATACGCGGCGTCTCATGATTTCCAGGTTTAAGAAGAGAGAAACGTACTTCTTCTTGAGCAGCTTTCCTGATGTTCTGTTTCGCCTGCAGATTCGCATTCCTCAAGCTCATATGCAGCCTACAAACATCAACATAGGAAAAATGTGAGAAATTAATCCATGAAAAAAGAAAAAAAAATAGAAATGTTGGACCTGATTAAACAAACTTCGGCCGGATTATACTTATTGACCCGAACTTTAAAAACTTAAAAGAAAAACTATACGAACTCTCAATCCGTTTCAATCAGCCACCCCACTCAAACCCCCCTAAATTTGTTCAAATTTATCTTACGATTCAGAAAGGAAAGGGATAAACATGAAATTGTAAGGGCCAAATGAGTGTCACGGACCATAATTAGCCCGAAAATCTCGCAAAAATTAGGGTTGGTTTTTCTTTTTCCCCTTCCAAATTTCCAACGATTAAGAGTGTCAACGAGCCAAAATTCACTAGGATCTTGAAGAAAAAAAGGGAAAATAATAAAAATGATTTGCAAGAGGAACAAACATACTTGTTGTACTGTTCCTTCCAGGACTCTAGAGTGGATTGGCCACGCTGCACCTCGTCTGGTGTGGGCAACTGCTGGGCGAGGAGATCGAGCTTGCACTGCATCGATCTGAGCGAGGCGAGCCCGTCCTGCGCCGAGGCGTTCAACCGCGGGAGCGAGTTCGCCTCCTCCGTCCCCCTCCCGGATCTCCCGCAACCCTCGATCGCCGCGATCCGCTCTCGGATTTGCGCCGCGGTTTCGTCCCATTCCCTTTTCAGGCCCTCCACAGCTAACGCAACCTCGTCCATGGCGACCTCGTCGGAGAGACGACGACGACGACAACGACGACGACGACGATTATAGTGCGGAATCGCAGGAAGAGGACGACAAGGAAACGGAGTTGTATAAATACGGGCCTTTTTAGTTGGAAGAGATGTGAATTAGAGGGGCTCAAAATAGGCCTGCGCTGGGCCATTGATCCAATAACCCAATGTGGCCCACATTAATGCAGGGCTCTATACAGTAACTGCTCTCTCTTTCTTTTTTTTAGAGGCTATTTCAAGTCGACTGTACTGTTTCTCTAAGTAGAAAGATAATTTTTTTTCAAATATTTTCTACGTAATCAAATGTGAATTAAATCTATGATATACGAAAAAATAAACAAATTCAACGAAATATACTGTTTGAATAATTCAAATAAATCACTCCATGCAAAAAGCAAACAGAGGGGAGGAAAAAAAAAAAAAAAAAACAGTTCGCGGCGGTGTTGATGGCGGGAGCAGCTGTGGAGATCTGAGAGAGAAAGTGAAGGGGGGCAGATCAAAGGGGGACTAATCGGAATCAAAATTTTTCTGCGACGGCATATTTTTATTAAAAAAAAGTCAGTTAAAACACTAAAATAATTAGATTTTGAACTTGAGATCCCGAATACTAAACATTAAATTCTTAGCCAATTATGCTAGATACAATCGGTAATCAAACTAGAAATTTCAGTTTTCACTATTTAGGGATTCATGAACAAAACCAAACGAGATCTGAAAAAAAAAAAAAGTGTTTTCTTTTGTTTAGTTTTAGTTCTTTTTATCGATTATTTTTCTTCTGCTCACATGAGCACATTTACTTGAAAATACATAATGAGATATTCGTCGAAGGCCAGTTTGAACTTGTTTTACTCAGGTAAGAAGAAAAGTTATAACCGCGATGCAGAACTTTAGCATGATTTGAAATCACTATCTGAATTTAAAATGATATAACATCATCTGAATATATATATATACTTAACAATATACTTACAATTGAGCATATGATGTTTTCACATTTCAGGATATGATCCTAAATTAATTCTTCCCAGGTGCAGAGAAATCTTGGACTTTTTATTCTTCCAAAAATGATGGTAACTTCCAAAAGCAAAAGCAAAAGCAAGTCATATGATGCAGTGCTTAATGCCAAAAGGGATTTAGATGCAACAATATTGAGTATAATTGAATAATGGTAATGCAGTGCCTTAATTATTATAAATAAACTAAATAGTACCTCTTGTGGTGCACGTTTAGAAATCATGCATGCAAATGAATAACCAACACTTAAATAATCAATTTTGTAGGTTTTGAAGGGATTAGAATTGATTGATTTCGCGAAGAAAATAGTACAACAAAAAAAAAAAAGATGATGGCGTGGTGATGAAGAGCTAAAAGATGTGCTACGGGCCACCATCGTGAGCGATAGAAAATACTTTGTTTTTATTTTGAGCACTTACTTAGCTTGAGCGAAAACTATCAATTAAACATTGCACTAACAAATTTAAAATTCTTCTTTATTTTTTTTTGTAGATGTCTACAGGCTACATACATACGCACTACTCACTCGAGTATGTAGAGAGAAGTACTTTCTAATTAAGTCCCTTAGGTAGCAGTGATGAGTTACTTAACTATTGAAAAGAATATTATTAATAAGATAAACTTCAACCCCCATATATATATATATATATATATATGGGGGTTGAAGTTTATCTTATTAATAATATTCTTTTCAATAGTTAAGTAACTCATCACTGCTACCTAAGGGACTTAATTAGAAAGTACTTCTCTCTACATACTCGAGTGAGTAGTGCGTATGTATGTAGCCTGTAGACATCTACAAAAAAAAATAAAGAAGAATTTTAAATTTGTTAGTGCAATGTTTAATTGATAGTTTTCGCTCAAGCTAAGTAAGTGCTCAAAATAAAAACAAAGTATTTTCTATCGCTCACGATGGTGGCCCGTAGCACATCTTTTAGCTCTTCATCACCACGCCATCATCTTTTTTTTTTTTGTTGTACTATTTTCTTCGCGAAATCAATCAATTCTAATCCCTTCAAAACCTACAAAATTGATTATTTAAGTGTTGGTTATTCATTTGCATGCATGATTTCTAAACGTGCACCACAAGAGGTACTATTTAGTTTATTTATAATAATTAAGGCACTGCATTACCATTATTCAATTATACTCAATATTGTTGCATCTAAATCCCTTTTGGCATTAAGCACTGCATCATATGACTTGCTTTTGCTTTTGCTTTTGGAAGTTACCATCATTTTTGGAAGAATAAAAAGTCCAAGATTTCTCTGCACCTGGGAAGAATTAATTTAGGATCATATCCTGAAATGTGAAAACATCATATGCTCAATTGTAAGTATATTGTTAAGTATATATATATATTCAGATGATGTTATATCATTTTAAATTCAGATAGTGATTTCAAATCATGCTAAAGTTCTGCATCGCGGTTATAACTTTTCTTCTTACCTGAGTAAAACAAGTTCAAACTGGCCTTCGACGAATATCTCATTATGTATTTTCAAGTAAATGTGCTCATGTGAGCAGAAGAAAAATAATCGATAAAAAGAACTTTTATTTGAGATATTTTTAACAAATTAATTATAACTATTCGTAAGGAATATTATTTTATTTCTTTTTGGATTCCGTCTGTCATTAATTGTCGGAATTTCTATACACTTTTATATATAGTATAAATATAGATATATATATATATATATAATACTACAATGCTATCGATAGCACCAAACATTTGATACTACTAAGTTTTCTATCACTAGATTTACTCTTTTAATTATTTTCATCCATTAAATCATACTATTCAACCAACCACCCACTTAATTCTTGAGAATTACTATCATTCTAATCGTACATCGTTTCATCCACACTTCATCTAAGGACCGAAAATTTAATATGTTCAATTCGGTTTGATCTTTAATTCAACCAATTATATACTCCTGAAGATTATGATATTCCGAAAAAGTTTTGTTTGTAACCTGTCATCATCACTAATGTTAGGTAAAATCGCTATTTAGTTTATTTGTTGCCGTTCACATGCATCACATGCAACACGAGCGTAAATAAAAGTCAAAGTTTCGGAACATTACTAATTTTGGAAAGAACAGCGAAATATATGCCACGAGTGTTAAAGCGTTTGAATTGAAATTTCTTTAACTATTTACATACATTTACTATTATTTCGATTTACTTTAATTTGTTGATCCCCAACACAATCAAGTGTCAAACATCAATTTGCTTGGATATAAATTCATGCAACAGTTTTGGCTTGGTTATGGATTTGAAAGATGTAGATAGTCTCGTCCAATGGAATGATTTTATACATGGAACTCCAATTAGAAGTTGCAACATGCATTCCGATAATAAATTATAAATTTCCACACCCACACTATATATATAGAACTAGCGCCACGTATTTAGTATTATCAATAGCATTATAACCAAACTGATAAATATATTGAAATGTTGGGTAATAAAATTAAAACTTTAATATATTGTTTCTTTTTACATGTTTAGTTTGTTTATTTTATGCAAACTTATTTCAATTATGGGCTATATTAAATTAACTATCTGCTCTTTTAAAATTTTAATATTGCTATCTAACTTTTTAATTTATTTGATTTGAATCAATCAGCGATATTTTAACTTTAAAATTTAAGCTAATCATTTACTTTAATAAATTTATAGTCGTGAGAATTTGCATAAAATAAACAAACTAAACATGTAAAAAGAAACAATACATTAAATTTTAAAGTCAAAATATTTTTGACCGACCCAAATCAAATATATTGAAATGTTTTTTTTTTTGAGAGATAAATATATTGAAATGTTGGGTAATAAAATTAAAACTTTAATATATATGGTAGTTGAATTTAGATAAGCTTCGTACAGTGTTACCTCAAAAAAGGGAAAAAAAAACTAAAAATTTTGTGGGGTTGAGCTACGTTTGAGGAGAGGTGTAATATGTGTACCTTGAGACGAAGACATTGAAGAGCAAGCACGTGAGGATACGTATTTTTTACTTGCCTTGTACTGAAAGGAATACAAATGGATGGCTTTAAAACTCGCGCTCTCCACGTATCTCTCCTCACCACCCTATTCACCCGAACCGAGTACATTTACCGTTGACTAGGCGGCGCCCAAGCAACTCATTCCCCTTACACCCACTTGTCGCCAACGACTACAACGCAGCTCCCCAACCCCGCCCCATCCACATCCACCCCTCGACTCATCTACATTCACGGAGCCCCTCTATAAACATCTAAAAATATATATGTATAAAATTAAAGAAAAATGAATTGAAAAAGAAAGTAATAAAATATATATATATACATATCTATAAAAAAAAAGAGAGTAAATTTAGTAATTAGTGAAACAGATGTGAGAGAGAAAAGAAGAGCCATCCAAAAGCACAACTCGGAGCTTAGTCTTAGACCATAGAAACTTACTAACCAACCAGCAAAACACAACAGCATTAACCACTACAAAAAAAAAATAAACCAACCTCCTCAATCCCCCACCATTCTATGCTTTTTCTTTCGCTATCTGTAGCTTGATTTCTTGTTCATGGCTATGGTGATGGACCAACAACAACAGCAACAGCAGCAGCAGCAGCAGCCGCAGCCACCGCCGACGTATAAGCATTACTGTAGGATCTGCAAGAAGGGCTTCGGCTGCGGGCGGGCTCTCGGTGGCCACATGCGCGCGCACGGCATCAACGATGAAGCCTCGGGGGGAAACGATCTGGACGACGACCCCTCCGCTTGCGGCGGCAATAATGCCGATCATTGGGACGCCGCCGCGAACCCGTCGGTGGGACATAAGCGCATGTACGCTCTCCGCACCAACCCGAACCGCCTCAAGAGCTGCCGCGTCTGTGAGAACTGCGGCAAGGAGTTCGTCTCCTGGAAGTCCTTCCTGGAGCACGGCAAATGCAGCTCCGACGACGAGGTCGAGGACTCGCTCCCTTCGTCCCCTCCGTCAGATGCGGAGGACGACCTCGTTGCCGCGCACCGTGGGTATGCCGCGTGGTCGAAGGGCAAGCGGTCGCGACGTGCTAAGAATTCCGCCCCGGCGATGCAGTTGGTGTGCCCGTCAAGCGAGGAGGAGGACTTGGCCAATTGTCTTGTTATGCTGTCGGCTGCGCGTGTCGACCCGGTGGTTGTCGTCGACACCGACCAGGAGTCGTGCGCGTCGGCAAGCAAGGACGAGGACCGGGCACGGCCGCAGCTGCCGACGCCGCCGCATCCGATATCCTTTTTCGCTCCTCCGCATGAGAAATTGAAATCGCCTGTGCCGCCGACAGCAACCGCGACAGCAACGACGGTCCCCCGCGGGCTGTTCGAGTGCAAGGCGTGCAAGAAGGTGTTCACCTCACACCAGGCCCTCGGCGGCCACCGTGCCAGCCATAAAAAAGTCAAGGGCTGCTTCGCTGCCAAGCTCGACGAGCTCGACGATGCCCGGCCCCACGACGACGACCACCCAGCCGCAGTCGCACGCGACAGTGCTGCCGCTGCCGCTGCGGAAACCGATTCTGCCGTTGCGGGAATGGCGATGGCAATCGTGCCGTTCAGCAACCCGCCCCCGCTGGCGGCGGTGGCACCGCCGCCGTCGCCACTGAAGAAGAAGTCGAAGGTGCACGAGTGCTCGATATGCCACCGCGTGTTCACGTCAGGGCAGGCGCTCGGCGGGCACAAGCGGTGCCACTGGCTCACGTCAAACTCGCCGTCAGACTCCACCGCGATCGCGAAGCTCCATGCATTGGCGGGGCCAGACCACGCCGTCAATCACCACCACCACCACCTAACCCTTCGGCCGATGTTCGAGGCCAATTCCGGGGAGCCCCTCGATCTCAACCTCCCCGCGCCCGCCGACGAGGCCGCGGGGGGCCGGCACGCAGACATCGGGAGCCCGCTGCGGCTCGACGTGCCCGCGACAATCTACTTGCAATCATGGATCGATCACAGCAGTGCGAGTAACAAAGTTAAACCCACAACAAGCAGTAAGAACAACAACACTACTACAACTAATAATAACAATAATAATACCAACAACAAGAGTGAGGGGTTTAATGTGAATAATAATAATAATAATAATAATAGCGTGGATGATGAGGTGGATAGTAACGTGAAAATGGCGAAGTTGAGTGACCTCAAAGACATTAACATGGGGGGTGAGTCCTCACCGTGGTTGCAGGTGGGGATTGGGTCATCTGGTAACGAAGGGAGTGAACCGTAAGAGGGAAATTTATTAATCCATCCATTCATTCATTCTTTTTTCTATATTATTTATTTATATAGAAATTGAGGAAACAAGAATTTTTTTTTTTTTTCTCCACAGTTTATAATATTGTGTATTTGTGTTAGGAGACTGTAAGTACACGACCAGCTCCAGATGATTTTTTTTTCTTTTTTTTTTTTCCTCATATTTTGTGTTTAAAATATTGTGTAACTATATTTGTGGAAAAGCAATGTACTTATTTAAGATAGTGGGTCAATATATATATAAGATTTAAAGGAAGGCTATATATTCAGGAATTATTTTTTGAATAGAGATGGATTAAATGTTTTCAACCAGTCCACAGGTCAACAATTGTTTGATGATGGAATGTCAAATGACTCAAATTGTTCATTTAACCTCACATTTCGAAGCATCCTACTTAATTAAACAAACATTGAGGTGTTCCCAATCAATTTTTGTCCTAATGCATCTCTTGAGTTGCCCTCTGTTTGCTTTAAAAGCAGTGCTATCCATACACATTTTTCTTTTTTCCTCATATGCTGCTATTCTACCATTTTTTCATGACCAAATAAAATAGACATATCCAATGGTTGGAAAAATATTCAGAACAGTTAAATTTAATAAATTTATCATTACATTCGACAATTTTTTTGGTTTAATTAATAAAAATAACTTGAAATAAAATTGTTAACTATAGGACTCATTTCAAAATGATTTAGAGAGTTGAGGGATCGATCTCAACACATTTTTTACCTGCTCCTTGCTTTCCCTATTGCTTCATGAACACTACTGCATGTATATATATATTCTTCTATGTGCTAATATCTACACATGACCTTTTGGTGAGTGATCCCACAAGAAAGAGACAAACCTCACTTTTACTACTTGCAAAGGTAGGGACAGCTTTTATTATTATTATTATTATTATTATTATTATTACTGGCCTAGGCATAATATAATTATAATTATAATTATATTATGCATGGGGATGTATTTGTCATTTTGGAGCAGGAGAGGCAGTTAGAGGGTCCCAGCAATTCAAAGCAGTTCCTTGCTCATTAATTAAACTTACTTTGAACAAATTCTATGACTATAAGCCCTTCCCCCACTAAGCAAGTTCTAATTGTCCACACTTGATAATGTGGACATTTAATGCTTCTTAATTTCATTCACTTGCAACATTTCTAGTTTTTTTTTTTTATTTTTTGCATTATTAATTGGTAGACCATCCAAATTAAGGTGTATTCCGCGTCAACATCATCTTAATGCCGTCCATGTATTTGTAAGCAGTTGCAGCTTAATTTTGTTAGCATTATTTTACAGCCATTCGTAGCAAATTTTTTAAGACTGAAAAAAGTGAATTTTGTTTATAATAAAAAGGTGAATTTTTAGTTCTTTTTTACTTTTTCATTTCCAAGGGTTCCTGTTTTGCTCTTGTGCCCTACATGGATGTGCATCTTCTTAAGCATGACCCCTTAACAACTTCGACACTTCTCCGTATTTTGAATTACTGTTAAAGATGCATATATTTAGCTACTAATTAGCACAAATAATTTCAACTATCTAACCAACTCTTCGCGGAATTGTAAATGTTGATGAGGTGATGGCACCTTCCAACCAACTTTGTTGTTGTTATTGGACAAAACGACGACAAAGTTCCTCATCAATGGGGGGCATATACACAAGTGACCATTTAATTTGTAGGTTGAGGGTGAAGAGATTTAGATGGGAGTGGTAATTAAATTGCCACGACATTGCACCAAAATTGAAGTCTACATAGGAGTGCCGATCGGTGAGGGCGATGTTTCTGTGATGCATTAGATGAATCGATTCTGATCAATCTAGAGTAAAAAGTTGGACAAGACACCCTCATCATGAGTTACATTCGCAGGTATCTTATTCTTTCATTGTGTATTTATTTGGATCATTTTCTGCGTCATCAATCCTCTATCTTTCGCCGAACCGATATTAGTTAATGTTTAGGATACATCATCACGTGTATTAACACAATAATATCATCAAAAGTGATTTTGCGGTACTCTATGAGGATATACATGGTCGAACTCGATGTACTGTGTTAGTCATGCGACAATGCTGTGCTTTCAACAAGTCTCGCTCAGATGATCAAACATGAAGTATTGTGATGGATTTATAACAATATACCTGTATTATCAAAACAGTTGATGAATTAATTTTACTTTTTCGACATATAGGGTTTTGATTATGGCTTTTTTCTTCTTTCTTTTTTGTATTTTTTGCCGACCCACCATCCACTGCATTTTGACTAAAAGTTTCTTTACATTCCCCCCCCCCCCCCACCCCCAACAACAAAATCCCAACTATCGATTAGTCAACTTAGCTCTCGATGACCCATCAATTAGATGTTGATAAACTTCATGCTTTGACATTCTCCACCATAAACATTGTGATTTGGGAATCCATTATTATATATGATTTAGCAATCTTAAAATTAGGGAAAAGCTAACAAGTTGTTGATATTTCAGTAATGGAGATTTGTGGCCAATTGTTCACAACAACAATTGCGTAATTAATAATTTGCATACAGGATGAGAAGATCCCAGCTGTCCCAGAAAATCAGCTACATTGTGGGAAATTATGTTAATTTGTTCCAAATTCAAACTTTCGAATTGTGAAAACTAGGATGTGAGACATGTTTGCTTGAACCTTTTAAGGAAAAAGCCATGTAATTAATGCTTACAAAATGAGTAGTAAATTAATAGATACTCCAAATTAATTAGTTTTTTCTTGTTACAAAAAGCTATGTGATAATTTGCTTGAATCTTTTTGCTTTCAACTCTATTGGACAGGAACCGCCGAAAATCCAACTTCCAATTTGGAATAGAAAAGCTGTTTGAAAAAAGAGGTCAATAGGGATGCTTTAGATACCCCTAGTAAGGAGTAACCTCTTCATACGTACACATTTCCCCAATCAATGTAGTTGTTTCAATATGCCAAAACAATATATAGAAAGAATAAAACCATCTATGGAAAAATTTCATAACATTTCCGGTAAAAGGTACATATTTACTAGAAAACCTCATAATAAATTGCTCGAAAAGTTTGACTTGTAGTGGTTCCTAACAAAGTCATCACAATTTGATTTCTATATATATAGAAGATGTAACCAAATTAAATGGTTCGGATTCGTTTCTTTTTTTAAAAAAAACCTTTTTTTCTTTAAAAAAAAAACTTTTTATGGCTATCATATGTTGTCAAAATTCAATAGTTTATATATAAAGAGACCGTGTATAGGAGAAAGAGATGTTGGAGAGGATTCGGAGAAAATTGGGGAGAGGATTCTTTTTGCCTCCATGGTTGAGGACAAGGACAAACAAAGTTGCTGAGCTCTCTCTATCCTATACATGCATGTAATAGGATCTCTCTCTTAAAATGAGACGTGGAATATATATACTAATAACAGCAACAAATGACCTGTTATATATATATATATATATGGAAACACCTAGGTTTCATGGGATTATTACGGGGATTATTACTATTCTCTAATAATCGGGTTAGAGTGACAATTAGGTGAAATTAGAAAAGTCTTTGTTTTTCTAACAAAGATTGTTCTTATCCGTGAGACACGCTAAAATAGTTGGTCAAAGCGTCCCCACCCCAAATGTTTATAAGTGCTTAAGAGTCGTTTTGGCATTTAGAGATTCCGAATGATATCGCGTCCAAAAAACAATTAGGATAAAAGCATGTAGAGATATATTTTTGTATTTTCAATACAATCGTATAAATTATATCTTAATCGAACCAGCAGAATCTACACAACATAATAGTTTACAAAACAAAACAAAATTATTTTCTTATTGCATATTGATTCTCACCTTAAATAACGCATCATTCATGTAATCCCAAAGGATATCATTATGATAACGATATATTTGACCCAATTCAAAGTTAGGAGTCACTTAATTAGATCCCATGTGTAAGTGGTGAATGTTGGTTTCCACCAAGGAATTGTTTCTATGGAAAGTTTGTGTTGGAGCTCAATTAGGAAAGTTCGAGGTGATTACCCAAGTATTGACCACCTCCTTATTTGAGGATATATATTAAAATGGGTATCTATAGTCCAAATGCCCAAATTATTAGTATCATATATTTTACCTTACATTGTAGAACCATTAAAGGATAAAAATAGTTATGATCTCAATTAATTGATTTAAATGATTGTGGATATTTTGCATGATAGTATCGTGAAAAATTACTCGTTTTGTTGTGTTATTTGTCTTAAGGAAAATCAACTTTGATATCACCATTTGCCCGCAAATTAATGATGGGATTTCTTTATTTTTATTTTTATGTTTTTTTTGGTAATGATGGGATCTTTTTTTCTAAAAACAACCATCTCTCTCGAGGGTTAGAAAAAGAAAATAATCATTATAAACATGTGCAATTTTTTGGTATTGTACAAATTTGAACATGCACTTAGAATGTGATCCAGCAATTGACCAAAATCCCGGTACATGTTTGATCTCCTCTGGTTTAAATATTAGAAAATCAATTTTGTTTGTACCTTAACCTAATGCAGCCAAACTTGGATTAAGATCATAGTTTGATTGCTAACGATTTATTTAGTCATAATCCTACTTAAAATGCTATTTACAAAAAAAAGTTGCTGTAAAATTTAGAGAAGGATGTATGAGCATGAGTTGGTTGGGTAAAAAAACACTATTTTTGTTCAAATTAATAATGTCCTATAATTTTGTTCTGTTGCTTATTATACTGCTAATAAATCCAGTTGGTCAACAGTTGTTACTAAATTTGTGGGAGACTTTGAAATCCTTTGATATGAATAGAGTGGGGGTGTTACAATTTGATGCATTGGAACTTCACATTATATGCGTGCGAACAACAACGCGGTTCAATGTGTGGTCGCTATCAATAACATTTTTTTCTCTGTTAATATCATTTGTTGAGATACAAATATCTCTTAAGTTAGGCTCATACTGAATAAGGTATGTAAACTATGTCGCGAATTGACTCATACCCAAGGTGTACGATAGGAATTTGTATTCAAGAAAATTTGCTTTGAAAGATGCATTTGAGGGAGAGAAAATTGGGAGGAAGCTTCACACATCCCTTGTGCGACTCGATGATTCTTTTACGTCTAGCTCACGTGAATTGCATGCTCATAATTGAGCCTACAATTAGTGCATGAGAACAAAATGACCCGATCATATTGTAGTCTACTAGGGCCACAAACCTCAACAATGGAACAACTATGAAAGGTACCTAAGAAAAATTATTTGAACTAGCACATTGGATACCATTTAATAGGAATAGTATGGAATGTAAACTTCATTTATTTCTGATTTGTTTTTAATTCTCCATAATTATAGGCTATGATTCTATATTAATTATGCATCGATCGATCCCGGCAACTCTTTGTAATGATCCACAGCATTAATTTTTGGTGATTTCATATAAAAAAACATCTGACGAATTAGGAGTTTAGAAAGAAAGATGAAAATTGAAGATCACAAAAACAATGCTAACCTGTTTACAAGAGAGGTCAAAGGAGTTCTTTTTTGAGAAAGAATGCACCTCGAGCTCCTCTTTATGAGTAATTCTTTTTTGGAACTATCTCTTTAAGTTCTTAGATCTTAATCCCAAATATTCTGGTATACTTAGATGAAAAACAAAAAAAAACAAAAAAAAAAAAACTCAAAAATATAGTAATTTTTTTTTTTAAAAAAAAACTTTTGCCCTAATCGTGAGCTCTTGAGATTAATCGGTACTAATTAAACATATTCTTTAAAAAAGCTTTGGAGCTTGAAAAGCCTTTGTAGAAAACACGCGAGTAGAAAAATCAAATCTTAACTTCTGAGTCAGCAATTTGAGTAGTAATTAACTAATTATGCTAAACAATTGTGATAGCGAAAAATAACTTTAGACAAAGTAATGAGGCACGGGCCATATGTCCAAAGTACCAAAGTCACGTAAAAAATTAATGAAAATCTGCAAAACTACATGTAGACGAAACGAAAAGATACGGGAGACTACTCCTATTCATGTCTTTGGGTACGAAAATTTATAAAATTTAGGAAAATGTTATCCTCTTGCATTAACTTGGAGATTCGTTCACGGGGTTAGGAGATTTTAGGGTAACCAGTTTTCGATTCGTTATTATATATTAGTTTTATCTTTACTCAAAAATTCTAATATTTTTTAAAAAATTTTAATTTTTTATAAAATTTTAATATTAACAATTATTCAACAAAATTTTAGATAGAGATAAAATTGATACTAATATGATGATATCGAATCGAAAGCTTTCCAATGAAATGTTGTTAAAGAGCTTCCTACTAAAATTTTGTCCCGCACAAACACCTATGGGACCCCTATGAACACATGAACACTTAAGTGACCAATGAATTAAAAAAAAAAAAAGAGAAAAATATAAGTCGATATTATTATCTACACAGATAGAACTTAAAAGTTAGTTTTGAAAGACTCGGTCCTATGCTAATCTAAACCGAATACTTAAATATTGATGAGTTAGTTATATTTTTTATTTTCTTTACTTTAAAAAAACCTAACTAGTATTTTAAATTTTTGGTAATTGGAAGTCTAAATTAAATGCTATAAAATATTAGCTTTAAAAAGCACAATAATTATAAAGCACAATAATTATAAAGTAGGGCTACTGTACTATAAGGAGCACAACAGTCTTAATTTCTCTAAATTTCTAATCATTCATAAATTTTGACTGTTGATTAGGGTGAGAGAGAACAGAGAAATTGAGAAGAAATTCAAAAAGAAGATAAATTAAGAACTGCGATTTCTCTTTAATTTTTCTTCTCTATCACAATGTAAACATCCATCAAAATTGATGAATGGTTAGAAACTTAGGAGTACACGGTCTGCTGTGCACCTAATAGCACAGCTCTGCTATATATATATATATATATATATATATATATATACTTTAATGAGTATAAACTATTTATAAACTTTCAGCCGTTGGATGAAAAAATGTGCGATAAGAATGATAGTGGTGCTTTAGGGTTGAGTGAGTTGTTAGTTTAACAGTATAATTTAATGGATAAAAAATGCTCAAAATGATAGATCTAGCGACCGAAAACTTATGAATATAAAGAGGTTTATATTTATAAGAATATAGTAGTGAAACTCTATATATATATAAAAAGAGAGAATTCTAATATAAACCTCTTTATAATCATATGTATTGAAAACAAAAATGTGAATATAGTACTCATACAAACCCAAACTTGGAGACTTTATGGCTGAAAAAATTCCATCTAAATCCTACCCGTGTTATATTTGGATTGGAATCGAATTCAAATAGAGTCCAAATGCTACAATTATTACGAAAAATAATTGATTTGATTGAATGAAAAATAGAAAAGAAAATGCTTGCTGTATAATCCAATCCATACTACGTTATTGGACAAAAAGCGAATTGTTTTTTCCCTACACGAGTTATAATGGATTGTATCAACTGGATCGGATTTAAAAATGTTAAGGGGTTTCACCTTAGACCCGAATTTGATAGGAGAACGGGTCCAGGTGACAACTCAAGGTTGCGTTACACGTGGTCTCGATTTTTTCTAACCTGGTCGTTACGACAAACCCAAACATTTCTCCGCTTGACTTCTCCAACCCATCCCCCACCAATTTAAATTTTCTCAACTAAAAAAACCACATAATTACCAAATAAACCCATTAAAAAAAAACTAATATATTTTTGAAAAAAATAATTTCGGATTTTTTTAAAAGAAATGAAAAACACAAAAGGCATTTCCACTTTGGGAGTGGCTATTTGTCTCCCTAATCTTCTTTCGATAAATCGCTTCTTCGTTACTAGCAGATGGAAATGAATGAGAAAGAGATGATTTAAAACACAAAAGACAAAAAAAAAAAAAAAAAAGTATTAGATGCATGACTTTAGTAGGAACAAGAAGCGTTGCCTAGTGAATGGTGATAGAGAGAGATTGAAACAGTAATCCACTTTGCTGTAATTATTTTTATGATTAATTAGTTATTTTTTTTACTAAATAAATTTCCCTTTTTTTAAAATATTTAAACTAGGCTCTCTCTTTTTTTCTTTCTTTTTTTTTTTGGTTCCCTTCTTTCATTCTTTTCTTCTTCTCCTTTTTTTCTTTTATTTATTTATTCTCTCTCTCTACGGTAGTGAGAGAAAAAAAAGGAGAAAGAAAAGAAACCTCTCACTACCACCACAACCACCTCCATCTTTTTCTCTCTCTCTCTCTCTCTCTAATGTATGCATACATATGTGTATATATTTTTTTTGGGGTGTTGTGATGCACTAAGCTGAGTTGGTATTGTTAATGGAGAAGTACACATGTAAGCTGTGCTCGCGCCGCTTCTCCAACGGCCGCGCCCTGGGCGGCCACATGCGATCCCACGTCGTCGGCGGCGGCGGAGCTCCGGCGGCGAAAACCCAGCTCTCCTCCGCCTCATCCGCCTCCACGTCGGTGGCCGATGACCCAGAAGAGGACGAGGAAGAGGACGAGGGGAGGTACATCCATGGCGGGCTCGGCTACGTCCTCCGCGAGAACCCCAGGAAGAGCTTCCGCCTCGTCGACCCCCAGTTCTCCTCCTCCTTCGCCTCCGCCGCCGCCGCCGCCGCCGCGGACGCGGGGTCGTGCTCCGTCGTGCAGGACCGCGAGAGCGACAACGAGTCACCGCGCGCCGCCGCGCCCGCCCACCACCGCCGCCGCTCCAAGCGCCCGCGCAGCCGAGCGCCGCCGCCGTTGCACGACGTGGAGCCGGCGAGCTCGGTCTCGGACGCGACGCCCGAGGAGGACGTGGCCCTCTCGCTCATGATGCTCTCCCGCGACTCCTGGACCAACCCCAAGTCCAAGTCCGAAACAGAGCAAAGCTTCAACCACTACTGCTGCTACTACTACTCCTCCTCCTACTACTCTTACAAGGAGGAAGAAGAAGAAGAAGAAGAAGAAGAAGGTGGAGGAGGAGGAGGAGGAGGCCTTCGCCAATCGGACGGCGACGATTGCGGGGAGAGGGCCCGCCGCGGGGCGTCCCGAGCCGTCCGATCGAGGGCGGCCCCGAAGTCTCGGAGCAGGTACCAGTGCGGCACCTGCAAGAAGACCTTCCGATCCTACCAAGCCCTCGGCGGCCACCGCGCCAGCCACAAGAAGGGCGGCGTCGCCGGCGGCCGCGGCTGCTGCTTCCCGCCGCCGCCCCCTCCGGAGCCCAATGCCGGTGGCGCCAGGGACGCCCACGCTTGCCCCTTCTGCTCCCGCGTCTTCGCCTCCGCCCAGGCCCTCGGCGGCCACAAGCGCGCCCATCCCGCCGCCGCCGCCGCCGCCGCGGTGCCTCCGCCTCCGCCGTCGGCCGGAAGCTTCGGCGTCATCGACCTCAACCTCCCCGCCCCCGCCGACGACGACTTCGAGCTCTCCGCCGTCTCCGACGCCGACTTCGGCCCCTTCAAGTAAGCCGACTTTCTCGGAGCAGCTCCACCTTCCTCCGTTCCCGTTGCTCGGAACTCGGAGCAAGCCGACGCAGCAGCAGCAGCAGCAGCAGCAGCAGCCACCCGTTCGACTTAATTAAACCTGAGCTTAAATTCGCGGTAAGAGCTTCCGCACGAAATTCGATTCTATTTTTGATGGGTATAATATTCGGATCTGATTAATTAAGTTGGTGAAGTTAATTCGATGCCTAATTTCTTCTGTATTTATTTCTCCCCAATTAATCCATCTCTCTTTGAGCTCCTCCTTTATTATTATTATTATTATTATTATTATTATTATTTTGTGGGTATGTGGAGATTAATTTGGTTTCAGTTGCTTAATACTGTAACAGCTGAGTAAATGGCAAGTCGAGAAACTCATGCCATTTTCTTTTCTTTTCTTTTTTTTTTTCTTTTTTTAAGTCTCCAAAAACTTTTTATTTAAATTTAAATTGATTAGTATATTAAACTGAATCGGTATAAAATTAGCTGCATTGTTGCTATCTATTCCTGTTTCCAGCTGTTTCCTTCCAACCGTCTCTTCCCTTCTTCTTCTCCTTCTTACCCATTCATTACTATCCTTTCACACCCACTTCTCTCAATTAATTACTTAATTAATTATAACAAACTATAGTTAATACGTATATAATACAACTCTCGAATCCATCCACTTTATCAAAACGCGCATGAAAAAGAAAGAAAGAAAAGAAAAGAAAAGTAAAAAAAGAGATTGTATTGTGCTTGACTTGCGATTTCATTTTAATGCGCGTCGTTATTGTTATTATTATTATTATTATTATTATTAGCATTGTGTTTAAGAGAGAGAATTAAGTGCTTTTGGCTTCTCTCTGTTGCGACTTATTATTATTTTCCCAGCTGCTGCTGCTGCTGCTGCTGCTGCGCACAACTGCAGAAGCGCTTCTGCTGCTACGAACTACTACTTGTTCCTCTCTTCGCTCTCTATCTTTCCTTCACCACTTCGTTAATTATCTCACCCTTTCCTAATCACCAAAGCTTTTTCTTTCTCTTTTTCTTTTTCTTTTTCTTTTTTTCTTAAAAAAAAAAAAAGAAAAATCTGCGGTTGCTTAAACTCTCCTGCTTAATTTGGAGGGTAGTGAGTGAGTGGCGGTAGGGGTGGAATCGCTGCTTCCCCCACCCGCATGAGCATCCACGTTTCCACCTCCACCCACAGAAGCGCTTTTCGTGCCATGTGGTCTTAGTATTCTTATTACTGTGCCATTGCCCATTGGTTGGCGCTGTGCAGGTAATTAGCACGAAATTTAATGCTGGTGTACCAACTGTGTGTGCTGTATCTCGAGCGTATCCCTCGGAAGCGTACAACTAAAACCCCTTCTTATTTGCGTAATAAAAATGCTTGAACACTTCCTACGCTGTCCCTATAACTACTACTATTCGCCCCTTGATTTTTATGCAACGACTAAGTTGCAATATTGGGATCCTGCGGAGACTAATCCGAACATTAGTCCCTTCTAATTTTGGTTCGGGCCGAGTCGTGGGTCGTAACTCGTGACTCGTGACTCGGGACCATGGCACGGGCCAACCGAGCTGTTCCGATCACGTGGCCTTCCCACGAGGTACGTCCGATCTACGTTCGACCGCTCTGATGGGGTCTTATAATCAATCTCATTTATTTATTTATTTATTTATTTAGTATTTCCCAAAAATAAAATAAAAAAGAAAAAAAAAACCACCACCCTGGTGGGGAAACGTTTTTTTCGGAGGCTTCGGTCCCTGCGAAAGCGTACTTCCCTTTCACCGTCGAATCCTTTTCGGTTTCGGACCCCTGGCTGCGCTCATCATCCCATCACCACCGTCCATTTTTCAACGGAGGATACGCGTCCATCCTCCCCGCCGTTCCCTTGATCCAACGGCCTACGAGCCGTCGCTTGGACTTTCGGCGCCTTGGGCCCCACTTGATAGGCGTAAAGGGTATGCCCCACCGAAAAAAACACCATTTTAAATATATATATATATATATATTTAAAATTTAAAATTATTACTGCATCCAATATAGTTGGTTAAAAATTTAATAGCTAATATAAGTTGAAAATTTATATAGAATTTGTACAAAACAAATAACATATTATCTTTTTTTCAGTGAAGTTGATAAAAAGGATGGTCGAATCCCATGATAGAATGCAAAGTAGATTCCAACATCTTCGTTCCCTTCCTTTGAACAAAAGTTGGTATTTGGCTTTGACTTTTTCTTAGTGGCTTAACCACCTAACTCTTTTTTTCCTTTTTTTTTTTTTCTAGATCTTATTAAAATTGTACACTTGCTTGTTCCCGCTGTGGGCATATTCTTGTTTCGTTTGTTGCCGCTATGGTAGTGGTCTTTGTACAAGCTCTCACAAACCGATTTCATGGTTTTCAAGTTAATGTTGTTTGGCATGTACACTGTTCTAGTAGAAAAAAGCTCAAACTCGTGTATATAGGGTGGATATTTGATAAATTGTGTACAATAGGCATTAGATAAATCATGTCGCAGTGGGTTTAAAACTGGTTCAGATACCATATTATTCAAAAGATCGATCTAGCAAATAAAGTTTCATGATTAATCGAATGAATTGTAATATACAACGAGCCTCAAGAGAGTGGGTGGCTTTTAGTAATTACCATAAGCATGCATGCTTAAGAACGATAAGAGGAGTTCAACTAATTCTCTGTGAACACAGGGGAGTGGACGTGGTTGGTGGACACACCATCCATATTGAAGGCCACGAGTGCATGATACTTTTTTGTGTCATGCATGCATTAGGTGTCTTAGCAAAGTATTTTTGCACAACAGTAATTAAAGAGATTAATTAATTTTTACCTTAAATTAAGCCTCTTAAGAATTACAATGTATTCTGATAACTGTTACGCGCGTACGTACTAAATGATGTACAATATTTTTTTAGATTCAAGATTAATCTCTCATGTCATTAGGTTTGAGAATGGTTCATAGGGATTAGAACGTGAATTTTGAATTGAATTGAATTGTAGAAATCTTCTTTTTGGTTAAATATTATATATAAACTAGACGTGAATACAAAAAACAAAAATCTCTAAAATGTGTTACACATTCTAGTATAGTATGGTTCAGAGCGTCAGTAACAGAAATAAAAGTATGAAATTAATATTTTTGTTCTCACATTTTAACCCCAGAAGCAAAAGCACTTAAATATTTTGATACATATTTTGATACATACAAGCAACAGTAACTGTTGCATACTGACCGTCCCTAGAGCAAGTGGGCAAAGGGTTTGGTGGTTGGTACTCGTAACCCAAATTCGAATCCTAGTTGATTCACATTTTCAGCTAAGTTTATTTCTAAATGAAATAAACGAAGCGGGTAGCGCACTACCTATCTCTCTCTCTCAAAAAAAAAAAAAAGAAAAAAAAGAAAAAAAAGTAACTGTTGCATTTTCCGTAAACAATATATGTTGGTGGCACAGGATGAAGTTTCCACGCATTTATTTCTCATGCGACCACAATTTAGTGTTGTAGTGTTATGAGTAAATGATAAATGCTCTCATTTTCTTCTTCTTCTTCTTCTTCTTTTTTTACCATTATCGAGCCAAAAAAAAAAATAGTAGTTAAATGCAAAAGAACAAAATATCATGCAAAGAGTAAATTCTAAAAAGGTGTGTAACGAGTCACATAAGTACGTACATGACGTTATTCTTTTATATTTCACGCTTGGTCTCATATTTGGACTTAAATTAAATAAAAAATATTAGTTTGATTGGTTTAAATTGAATAGATATATAATTTTTTTTTTTTTTAGTTTGAGCAGTCAAAGAACAATATTATTAATTCCTCAGATGACAATAATATGTGGAAAGAGAAAGTTCCAAACCGATTTGTTTGCTTTTGGACTACAAAAAATTGAGCAAGCACGGAAAAGATATTAATATGATAGATATTAATATGATAGGTTTTAAGGGATAAAATTTTTGGAGTGATGATACTACTAGCTGTGAAATTACCAATAATATAACACAGTTAAATATAACACCTTTTTGTGCACCCTATTTTCATTGTCTTAATTAGTAAATATTTATAGATACGATTAATAGAGTTATCTGTTTATTTTCCCCAAAACATGCGTTTATTGATTCATTATTATAATAAATTCTAATTGCAGTTAGAAGTGAATTGTAACAAACACCAATATTGAGCTAAAAGACACTTCGAACCATGCATGCATGGCTTTTTTGAATTCGAAAAGGTGCGCATTCTTGGGGCTAAATTAAAGCACAACTCTTAATTTGAATTCAAGATCAGATCAGTAACTGTGATATGTGTTGAACATTAATAATTTCCATGGAAATTACAGATCTTATTAGATGGATTATAGCAGTAGTAATCATATTAGTAATTATGATCTGGACCAAAAAACCACATTTGCATAATACAGGGATATTCTACCATTGTTCTCCATTTGAAAAGCCCTATCCACTTATAAGGAAGAGGAAAATTAGTACTTTGAAAGTTGCAACTGAAGATGAGAATTAGATGCTTTGTCCAGTTGCATTTTGGAATCTTCTGCTTCTGTTATGGCCTTTTGCATTAGTTATATACAACATGATTTGTATTACTGATTAGCTTTAGCCCAGAAGCTGCAGCATTATTGTAGTACTTCTTATCCTAACAAGTTGAATTTAGTACCTGTCCTGTAGCTCGAAAACACTACGACGATGCTTTAGTCCAATGCAGAATAATATAATGAAATTATTATAGAGGAATATTAATGTCTAAAGTTTTTGGATTAATCAAGCTGATTCTTGGCTTGTCTCCTTGTAAATGGCCTCAAATTAGTAATTATGATTCACGGTGGTAATATATACATATATTATGCCAAAGGCTAGGAAATTATTGTATGTGACCAATTATTGTGTCTTGAGCACGTTGAAGGCACGTGTACTATAGAATAGTTCATGAACTAAAACTTTGAGAATATTTGATGGGTTTAAAATAACTTCTGATGCCTCAAAAGCTAGCACATGCTCCAATTCAAAACTCACAGCTCTAACACCGTCGAATAGATTTATACGAAATAGTTGCTCATTGTTTGCTTTATCGAATTACTCTACTTAAATAGCACTGCAATGAAAACTCCGTCGCCCGCAAAAGAACTCTGAGAAGGCCAAAACCATCCTCTAATCGAGGTTAATTAACTTAATAGGCTAAACCTTTTTTTTTTTTTTTTCGCTCTCAGTGTCAAACTCAAAGAAGAGAAGTACTTCGGTACACGCCATAGACATGCACCATAATTCCATGGCCCGAGCACATGCATGCCATGTTTAAAGGCAAAGCATGGAGGTGCACATGAATGCATGATGATAACAAAATTGGTGCATGCATGCCGACCATGTTTTCTCCCCTATCCATCTCGAGCGGAATTAATGTGGGCACCAACCTAACAAAGTATACAGTAAATAAAACATAATAAATAAATAAAAAAAGTTGGGAGTTTTAACCATTCAAGTGCTACAAAAAAAAAGAGAGCTTCTATTGGTCTTTCTTTTTTTTGTTTGTTTGTTTGTTTGTTTGTTTTAAACACTATGAGGGACATAAAACTTTTTGGCAATTCGTACAGGTTTAGGCACAAGGATCTTGACCTAACCGGTCCCCTATTAATTCTAGTATTGTTAGGGGTCATCATCTCTCTATCTCTCTCTTTCATTAATCTTATTTTCTTGATCCCTGTCATCTGGTGTGACTCTTACGATGCGCTATAACCACCATTAGCTTTGAGGTTTTTCAGTGGATTTGGGCAGAGAAAGATTTCTTTGACTAGCTAGGAAAGTAAAGAGTTAGTATCACACTGTATCCTCACAAAGAGGGGATCATAAGCTCTTTTATTAGAAGCAAAGGTAAACAAAGAAAAACGAAGCACAAACCACGCCGAAAAGAAACAAATAATGAGCCATCAATTCAGTTAAATGATCAAAAGTTAGGCTAATCATAATTTCAGTTGAAGCAAAAACCAAATGGTAGAGAGTGATAAATGAAGGGTGGCTTAGACGCGCTTGAAAGAGCTTGTGCGTCAGGTGGAACTCATGATGGATTTGTTTGTTAGAGACGAGTCATTTTTTCGGCAACAACCAGTTGGACATAAATACAGAGTGGGTGGAAATACGAAATAGTTTGTCCTTCGTTTCTAAGAAATTAATAACAATAATCATCTCATCTCACCACATGTGAAAACTTGTTAAAGATACGTCTAAAATAGTATGAAACACACACAATCATTAAAAAATAAAAATGAAACAACACATTAGTAGAGCGGTGTATATTGGGAGTGAAAAAAAAAAAAAAAAAAGTCACAACAACCAGCATTATAATGTTGGTAACAAGTACCATAAGCAACACCATCAGCAACCAAACTTTCAGGACAAGATAGAGATGGAAGCTATAATACCNCCTATACACAGAAGACTACCTCAGAGCATAAACATGGAAGAGATCTGCACTTCGATTGCTTGCGTAAGACTCTCGCAAACCTCTGCGCTTTACGCAAGCCTAAGCCCGAGTATATTTGACAACCTTCTTTTAATAAAAAAATTTTGTATTAACATCGCTGACGAGTGACGGTTTAGAAGATATTGGCTAACTTGCCTGAGTTGTCCAACAGGGTCTTAGCTCGGCGTGTTAACTGTTCGATCCCACATCTATACTTTTGGGAAAGAAATTGGTAGCAAACCGCAATTCTAAGTGCTCAGCCTCTTGTAAGCACAACCACGACTCAATGGAACGGAGAGTAGAGATTCATTACTCTATCATGCAAATGCGAAATCCAAAATTTTACAAAATGAAAATTAAACCACGTACCTGTACTGTGGTCCACGACTAACAACAAAAAAAGAAAAAAAGAAAGAAGCCAAAAGGCAAGTTAGGCTCAATCAAATTGCAATTCCTGCTGAAAACTGATGCAGCTTCCGATTAGGACATATCATCGCACCGAATGCAGAAGTTGCCGATCACCTACCTACCTATCATTACAGAAGCGGTCACAAGACGAACAACGCAATAAATTTCCTTCCCCTTGTGTTCCTCGATTTACGAAATGTTATCAGGGATCAAATATCACATGTAAAGCATGTAGCAACAATTCTAGCACTGGAATAGCGACGGCAGCGTTTAATCAAACTTGCCGATAAATAGTACTACCTATCAGCCTAGGAGTAAATTTTAGAGTTCTGCCAGAGTTTCTAGAATTGAAGAAGCATTACCAATTTCCTGCAAGGATACGTCAAACACGAAATTCTCTCCTAAATGAAGCGAAGAGATGTTGCTTAAGAAACGCACAAATGTTCGATAAGAATTTCGGACAATGGTACAGTGAAATAGCATTTTCGGAGAGTATACAATACAATTATGCATTATTTTCCCCGTGTCCAAAAAGAAAAGTAGTAGATCCTGATCTTCTCGGAAAATCGTTTACAAGTAATGAATGCCTCATATTTTGCTATGTCTACAAACGAGCATTACCACATTAGACTAGCACAAGCATGAAAGCATTTATAAGGGTTTTCATCACAGAAACAGATCATCATTAATTATTGGAGTAGAATTGGATCAGACAAGCCAATGCCGCCCAATTTCATCAGCTTTACTACCACAGCTCAGCTCAGCTCAGCTCAGCTCAGCATACGAAAAGAAACAGCAGATAGGGAGGAATGAGTCTTCTTCTTTTCTTTTTTTTTTTAACACACATGCGTACCAGGAAGTCGATCGGTCCCTTTGCAGTAGAGCATAGCCTAGCCCATGGCGTACTTGAGGGAGTCTCCGGCGGCGCCGTGGAAGAAGAGGTAGGAGAGGACGAAGTCGGCGATGAAGATGCTGACGAGGGAGATGACGACGGCGGAGGTGGTGGACTCGCCGACCCCTTTGGCGCCGCCGAGCGTGGTGACACCCCAGGCGCAGCTGACGACGGCGATGATGCCGCCGAAGACGTGGGACTTGATCATGGCGCTGAGGACGTCCCAGGGGCGGAGGGCGCGGCGGGCGGAGTCGAGGATGATGTTGATGCTGACGCCGAAGACGGCGTCGGCGAGGAAGGCGCTGGAGGCGAGGCCGACGGCGAAGCAGAGGAGGGTGAGGACGGGGAGGGCGAGGGAGCAGGCCAGGACGCGCGGGGTGACGAGGTAGTCGACGGGGTGGGCGCCGAGGACGCGGAGGGTGTCGGTTTGCTCGGAGACCTGCATGGTGCCGAGCTCGGCGGCGAAGGCGGAGCCCACGCGGCCCGCGGCCACGACGGCGGTGACGACGGGGCTGAGCTCGCGGGAGAGGGCCAGGGCCAGGACGCCGCCCACGGAGCGGTGGAGGCCGAGGCGGGTGAACTCGCGCACGAACTGGATGGTGAAGGCCATGCCCACGAACGCCGCCGTGAGGAGCGCCACGCCCGTGGAGCCCGGGCCCACGCGCTCCAGCTGCTGCAGCGTGTTGCGGCGGTGGACGCGCCCCGTGAGCACGCGGTGCGCCACCTGCCCCGCGAGCACCAGCGCCGAGAGGCCGCGCCACAGCGGCCGCGGCGGCGACCACCGCGAGAAGAGGGGCTCCGGCTCCGGCGCGGGCGCTTCGGGGGGATCGGCCGCGGTGGGCGAGTTGTTGGTGGAGGATTCCGAGAGGGAGAGGCGGAGCACGCGGAGGCGATTAGGGTTTCGAAGGGGGAGATTGGGAGAGGGAGGGAAGGGGGTTCTCCATCTGCTGCTGCTGCTGCTGCGGCGGCGGCGGAGAAGGGAGAAGTTAGGGTTTAAAGGGAGGAGGCGGGAGAGAGAAAGGGAAGAAGAGGCGGAGGACGAGGTGGTGACGAAGGGGCGGAGGAGGAGGAGGGAAGCGGCTTCCATGGTGATCGTGCCCCAACGGCTTGTGCCATACTACTCTAGTAACAGCAGAGGTCGAAGAAGCTAAAAGCTGTGTCAAATGGGCTCGGTCCAAAGTAATGCATAAATAACCCGGCCCGAGTTCTCCGGGTTTCGGTCTTTAACTTTTCTTTTTCATTATTATTATTATTATTATAATTATTGGGCCTGCGTCTGCGCAGGGATTATTATCCACGGGTTAGGAGTTTTCTGGCATCACGGAATTTAAACAAGAACAGACTTGAAATACACAACGCACTCTCCCCGCTTTGCTGTTTAATTTTGTATGCACCACGTGAATAATGTAAAGCATTCTCAATTGAGACGTGAGAAACAAAATAGGTCAAGCAATTGAATTGAGCAACACTACTTGATCAGAAACTTCACATTAAAGGGAAGAGGCATTAAAATTAAAATGAATTTATAACAAACATCTAACTTCCCCCCAACAGAACAAATCCATAATTTAATCCCCACCCTCACTGGAATCCTCCACTCTTGCTCCCCAGAAATATCACCTATCATGAATATTTGCCATTCAGTTCGCCTCTTTGTATACGGCGCCAGAACACAAAGTATAACTCGTAATAGTACGTACATACCAAACCAGGCGGATCGAACCGAACAGCCAAAATTGTCAGAATGAATGAGATTAGCCAGTCCAATCAGTGTTTTTCCATGACCGTCATCTGATTCACGACTTAATACAGCTTGCTGAACTCAGCTGTCTGAGCGGGCTCTCCCAGTCTCGGAAAGAACACCTCTCTTTCGATCAATATTTGCAACGAGCCCATCACCTTCACCAATGAAGCCCAAGCAACCGGCGCGCAGCAAAACGCATACGCAAACAATGTCAATGCCCGCATGACACCATCTGAATACCAAGGAAAAGCCATCACCAAGAGCGCCCCCAAAAGTCCGAGCCAAGTAGTCAGGACTGCGAAAGGCGGGAGGAGGAAAACGTTGATCACTATGGAAGAGAGGGCAAACGAGCCGAGTAAATAAAGGGACCAGCCGAAGAGCGGGTGGACGGTGCAGGGGATGAGGAAGAAGGGGACGGTGTAGGCGGCTAGCATGGACCACATAGCGGCCAGCTTGAGGATGGTGAGGAGGAAAGCAGTGGTCTTCTCAGGGCGGCGGTTGTAGCATAGCTTCGACAGGCTGGGGCGGGCTAGACGGGTGACGGCCATGACCCCAATGTATAGAACAGCCTGGATTAGGATTACCGGTAGCTCTGATCCATACCTGTTTGAAGTATTTCAACGGCAAAAATAAGAAACCAAGAGGGGTAAGATTGTAATAAATTAACTATATTGCCTTTATCTTGTATACAAACCATACGAAATAATGCAAGCTTTGCTCGTATACATGTGTGACCTCACAAGGGGGCACCCATGTGAAAACAACTTTTTGCATACATACCCCCGGCAGAGACATGAATACAATGAATGGGGTTTTCACAGGCTTATAACTTGATAGGGCACTACTTGAATATTTTGCAAGGGTATGTACGCAGAAAACCCATTACTGAACTATGTCAAATGTGACCCGGTCCTTTGCTTATTCTTAATCATTACAATAGTGACAGTAGCACTACATTTGTTGGCACTATGGTACTGTAGACACAAATGCATGCATAGACAAATATATATATTCAAGTATAGCAATCGAAATACTAGTTCCCTTGTCACCATTTTGAATAGCATGAGCTTAATCCTAACTGTCCTGACAGTAAGAACATGGCTGGGGCCAAGGATCTGATTAATTAATATGTATGTATATTTAAATGGAAAACGTATGACAGACCAAAACTAAGCAAAACCCTTCATCTGTCCAGCCTGTCGGACTAAAGTAGTGCCCAAAGACAGAAGAACCTTTNAGATGAAAAAAAAAAAAAAAAAAAGCGAGCAAAAGAGAGAGATATAAAGTATAATAAGAGAGAGGAGAGAGAGAGGCCACTAGAAGAAGTCTAGAGGCCGTTACCGTTCTCCGCCTCCGCCCTCCCCAGCCGGCCTCATCGAGCGAGAAACTCGGCATCTGCTCTAGACCTCTTACCCTCTCCCCCTAGCCGCCTCCTCTTCCTCTAGGCATGAGACAATCGTGGTGGCGATCCCAAAGCTGGTGTCGTAGCGAGAGCAAACCGGGGAAGACATAAGAAAACTAGCCAGGGCCTAAGCACCTTCTACCTCAGCCCACGCTCCCGGTCCCAAAATCCCGAAAGCACCTCTAGCCACCACAACTACCGCCGCCGCCACCACTACCACCACAAAGGCCGCCTCCGCCGCCGCCTCCTCCCCGTCTCCTTCGTGCGCATGCGCCGCTACTACATGTACCCCTGCGGCTCCCTGATGCTCAAGATGCACCGCTGCGCCCACTACTACTCTAGGGAGCGTTTCGAGCCGCAGCTGCGGCTGGAGCAGCAGTAGCGGAGGGAGCTGCAGGGCTAGGCTACCCAGGTTTGGAACATGCGGGGGAGAGGAAGAGGAGAGAGAAAGCGGGGAGTAGGAGCGGGAACAAGTACAGAGTTAGAAAAGAGTGGGTGGCTACTATGTCTAGAATGTTAGACTGCAAAGGCAAGATAAAGGCACAATTAAACAAGCAAAGAAGATATAAAAGCGATAAAAATAGGAATAAAAAAACTTTGCGAACTTAAACTCCTTCTACTTCTTCTTCTTCCTTTTTGGTCCTCTATGGCGGTACCTACAAAAGAAGTAGCAAAAGGCTTTTATGGGAGCAAAAGCTAGCAGGAACGAAGCTTAGGCGACCCTAAAGGCCCCATAAGCTCAGAAAGTTCAAACATTAAAAGATTAAAACCCAGCACTCTAATGAACTCTCGGCTTTGTCTACCAGTGCTACTACCAACAGGTGAAGGCTCAGTTTTTTTGAAACTGAAAAAGTTGTAGAAAACCTTTAGTCATGCTCACCAACTCGACAATTCTCTTCTTTACACCTCTATGGAATCGCAAGAATTCTCTCAAAAGGGAACCGAGAATCTAGAAAAATAGGGAGGAATCCGCCTAAAGGGACGGGGTATAAAACCACATGCCCCAAACTGATAAATAGTTACCCCTGAAACAATCCAAGAAGTTACCATCCATATGAACGACGACATAGACTCAAAGAAAAAAAAAGAAAGGGACGCTCTTCTCTACTACTTAAAGTATTACCTTAATTTAATCCAAAGAAGTTTAGGCCAATATATCTTATGATCAACTAAAGTGTTATAGATTACAATGAAAAGTAACTAACGGATTTGATATCCTACTGACGTATTGAGATTGCGTTCATACGACTATTCTTGAAAGCAAAACATGTCAACGTTTCTTAATATAACGTTACAAACGACATATGACTCTTTAAATCTCTGAATTCATATAGCAGTAAAAAACCAAGAGTACAAGAGGTCATAGACCAAAGTATGAATCTTTGACAACCGGTCACTTCAAAGAATACTTGGTCTTGAGGTAGTTATACACTAGGGTAATAGATAATAAACGATTCTTACACAAGAGATACATAATACTTAACAGAAGTAGAAACATTCGGTACTACTAAGGGACTTACGGATAAAATCTGACTTAAAGTGTAACTGATACTAACGAGATCGAAACGGATTCATCGTGATATAAAGTTTAAGAGTAAAACATTACAAAACTAACTGGTTGTCCTTTCTCCTCCTACCTCACTTCCAACAAAGACACCTCTTGAACTTCTTAGGTATGCTCTTTGTCCCGTTAAAGTTGAGCGCCAAGTTCGACTGTGACTTGTTCGACATACGAACCTCGAACCAGCTTATACTAGCTCAACAATACGAGCTGAGACTATTGGAAAAGTAGGTTTTTTGACTACTCGAGAAGGTCACACCAGTTAAGACACGACAAAAGTAGTTGGGGACGTAGAAGGTGTGACCGGAGAAACAGGAAGTCCAAGGTGGTGAATTGGAAAGACGTATACTATAACAAGATATTAGTTAAAGAAGAATCAAAATCCTCGTACCTATATTGCCAGACCAAGTCTTTATTTAAAGACAGAACTAACATGTTCAGTCATGTTGTACTTAATACCTAAGGAGTGAAACGAATTAAGTATGGGACAAATTAGAAAAACGGGGGGTAAGAATTGGTCACACGTTATAGTTAATTCAAAATTCCAAAAAAAAAACCCACCCCCCATCGCTGTTTCAAGTTCAATTTATGACCAAAGTCGTATATCTATATCGTTTACAATATACTCCACTGGTACACAACAAACTTCAGAAGGTAATTGAAGTAGGTTGTACGCGAATGGCGTATGAAGTTGATCTTCTACCGAACTTACCGACCTTTACACTCCAATGACCAACTATGACCTATGTACTCATCCACCCGATAAACACCACCTGATTCTCTACTAAGTTTAATGAAACCAACAATAAAATTCGTTTAGATCAACAGATCAAAGTGTACCGATGAAGTTGTCATTTTTACTATCCCAAGACTTAAGAAAAGTTAGAAAACCTGACCTTGGTACGCTAGGTCAAAAACTGTTAAACAAAAGTACTTAACTATCGTACTTGAGACATTAGATGAGAGACAGAAGAATTAGACCAAAATCGGAAAAAGAACACCTCACTACGAATCGATCTGGATCCTTGAGTAAGTCGATGAACATTCTAGTAAACCCGAGTATCAATCAATTAAGCCTAAGCCATTTTTAAGCCATACCGATATTAAGCCTATTTTAAGCAAAAAATTAAAAGAGAAAGGGGGAGTTGCGCGTCTTTGTTCTTCAACACGGGTAAAGTAGGGTCGATCGGAGGAGTGGCTTTTTCTATCCTGGTAAAAGAGAGAGGAAGGAGTTATCTTATTATTATTATTATTATTATTATTATTATTATTTTTATTTTTATTTTTATTTTGTTTTTATAGGATTTAAAAAAGGGAGATATTTCGTGTACGTGATGTGCGGGCGTTAGCTATATAAGCGGGATTTTATATCTAAATAGCGTTGAACCCGCGTTTCATCCCAGACAATTTTAATACCAATACTTTAATATAAATTTTAATATATAATAATTATAAAAAATAAAAATAAATAAATTAAAATGTCAATCTATATGTATGTAAGAGGAGTTAAAAAAATAGTAGTAAAAAATAATTTATTATAAAAAAAATAAGATGAAATAACAACAAATATATAATTATATAATATCTAAATATATATTTAGCTTGAATAATTTATTTTTTAAATAATTTTAAAAGAAAATAATTTTAATTTTGTTTTTGAAAAATTATAAAATTGGATTACGTGAAAAATATTATAGAGAAAAATAATTTAGGTGAGACTTGTGAGTGGAGACGTGCGAAAGCAATGTTCTAAAGGCGAGGCGAGATTGTCCCTCCACATACGAGGCTTCAGCAATCACTCCTACCGATACAACAAATACCTTCCACCCCGTCGGCACGTCTTAAGGGTGGGGCAACACTAACCAAAGTAGGTCTGAAAAATTAGCAAAAAATACAAAAAAAATATAAAACTCAGTGTAAAAAAGAGGTAAGTGCAATATTAAATACTTAATACCAGTTATTATTATTATTATTATTAGGCCTAAATCATCGGTTCAAAATGTTTAAGACCAGTTATTAATATTATTATTAATATTGAGTCCTTTCATATACCAATAATAATTCTATTCTAATTTGATGTGAAAATGTTAAAATGTCACATCACTATACAAATTTTAACTCATACAGAGGGAAATAGAAGTTTATCAAAAAAATTTTACGTTTTGGCTGGGTTTTTTTTTTTTTTTTTTTTTGTGTGTAAAATCGCGAGAGTTTGCGAGGTATCAGATGATTGGGAGTGTAAATGGGGTGTAAAGAAGAACAACCCTAGGCCACTTCTTTTTGAGATTCTTATGAGCCCCATTTCATACAACTGTTTCAGTGTTTGTGGACCGGGTCTCAAAATCCAAAGACTCGGTAGCTCCGCGAAAGAAAAAAAAAAAAGAAGAAAAAAATGTTCATTCCGCGTGCTACATAGGCTCGCTGAATCGACGCTGACCGTTGAATGAGGAGGCCCACCGAGCAAACCAACCAGTAAACATAACATGGCTCCTCGGCGAAAACTGAGCACTTCTGGGTCGATATAGTCGCCACATTCAAGTTTAGGTTAGGTGTGCGAGGACTCAGCTCGTACATGGCCAAATCTAAAGCTTTCTAAATCTTCTAATTATTATTTCTGTTATAATAAAGGGTTAATTTTGCCTAAGGTTCCCCCTCAAACCATATAAAAAGTCTTCTCTCTTTTTTTTTTAAGTAACCTTCCAAGTTTTCAAACATTTATTTAATCTTTTAGTGGGTTAATTTCATAATTATTTTTTGTCCACCCATAATTTTTTAGTGTTATTTATTAACATTTTTTTTTAAAATAATATAGATCATATCTATCAAATTTATGAGTCACAACTTTATAATATATGGCGAGCAAAGATGTCCGTGGACCGGATCAGATCTGAGGAGTTGATATATCGTATCCAAACCCTAAAAAAAAATGAATAGAAAAAAATACTTATACCCTACCCATTTAACTTCGGATCGGGTCCAGATTTTAGGCAATTAAGTTAATAATAAACCCATCGGATCTATTTGAGGGGGTATGGATAGTAACTACTCGTATACTATCCACTTAAGATTAGATACGGATCGGATTTAGATCGGGTATGGTACCCGTATGTATATATTTTTTTTATAAATTTTATTAAATAATTTATGGATAAATTATAAACTTCTCACTATAAAAAAAATTCGCATTTTAATTAGTTGCACCCGGTTCGATAAAATTTGTTCAAAAGAAAGATTCAAGGAATACATAGAGCGGCTATGGTTAAAAAAAGAGTAAACAGAGCGACTTGGATTTCACTAAGATACAAATATACATAGACATTTTATCTATAAGTTCTATTGAAATTGATTCCTCAATTCCAAATCTTTTTTATTTACTATCGGATATTTCACCGTGTTTGTGTCCAAGTCCGGGTCCGGATTCAGGTTCGAATTTGTACACTCTTTCGGACCCTACCCATTAAAATATCGGATTCGGATCGGATCCAAGTCGGTTTATAGATATAAAGTATTCGGATCCATACTCGAAACTTCAATGAATAATTTTTTTTTACACATGTACTATTCATTTTCTTATCGAGTCCGATTCAAATCCGGATAGGGTTCAGATAGGATCTAAATCCGATATAAAATATCAGATATTTTGGACAATTTTACTTGCGAGCATGAAGAACACTCCCACGGTGGTCCCAAAATGGACTTGTCAGGGGTGTGTCTGTGTGTGTTTGTGTTTTTGCGGTGGTGCCGCGTGCCGAGTCTATTTGTTGGTATATGCTGCGACCATTTCATTTCTTTGGCCCCAGTAGCAACTAGTGAGCGCAAGTTACATTTATGCCCTTTTTTTGGTGGGTCTAATTAAACCATGTGATTTAGCTTATTTTTTATTAAAATCACCCAGTGATTTAAAACTTTTGTTTATACGGTTTTAGAAAAATTGAACAAAAAGTTTCGAATCGTTTTGCTCTCTTGTGACTATTGCTTTATCTTATTCTTAAAAAAATAATTAAATTAACAGGTTGGTGAAGTGTTACAATTTTACCAAGATAATAGCAAGCGAGATTGATTGCAATAAAAATTTTTCAACTTTTTTTTTCTTTTACTTAGGAGATTATTCATTCTTATGCTAGCAACGTTTGAATAGCATAATTCTTTTCGAAAATCAAAATAGTACACCAGTAATAGTAACATAGTAGTAAAATAAAATTAGATCACAGCAGGATAATTATTTATTTTGGAACAAAAAATCTAAAATTTATTGTAAAACTCAGAGAACCTTTTAAGACAGTTGACTTTTCACCAATTTAGGAGGTCAAACTCAAAGAACTTGGAGACCCTTTGATCCACATTTATATTGCCCCTTCAATTTCATCAAAATGGCCTTTCATTGTACGGGAAACCTAATAATGTACGGCAATTGTATAATAAGTTACGAAGCCATTGTTAGTTTTTTTTTTTTTTTTTTTTTTTTTTTTTTCTTTTGAACGAGTCAAAAAATAAAAAATTCCACAAAGGGGACCTTTCTCAATTATTTCCCAACGAACGAAATAAAAGAATAATTTTGCTTAATATGAATACAACTAGAGATAGGTTTGCAATCTAATGGAAGTTTTATTCAATCTTAATGCTACGAAATATCATGCCGAAGAACGATATAATTAAACTTGTTTTAATTACTCAATTATCCTACCAAATAATATCATGTAAACAACTAGTACACTAATTAATAATTATGGTTCTTTAATTAGTAGGAGTACTATAAAAAAATTAAGTTGGAAAATTGTTCAAAAATTTTAAAACTTTTTTTTTTATATTTTCGATCAGTATTAAAAAAGGTTGATAAGATAAATAAGTAAATTTAAATTTGTGAGAGAACGACTAGGATGAAAAAATTACACATGTACATTGGATATACAGGTAGCATTGCTCAATAAGCTAATGGTTCTTAGCGAGATTGCGAGATTACAACTCTTGTTTTATTCACCAAAAAAAAAAGTAAGATTAATTATGTGAAAGAAGGGCTAAAGTGCATACCCTCTTGAGTTATATTAATGAATATATATAGTACAAGAGATTGTCTTACTATAGTAACAATGACTACTATAGTAAGAGTATAACTAGGATTACATACTATATAATCCTACTCTATAGAAGGCAATGATACTACTCTATATAAGGCAATAAAACACAATATCCTAATATATCGTAACATCCTAATATAGATAAAATATATCGTAACATCCCCCCGCAAGCTAAGCATCCGGTGGTCGGATGCGAAGATTGAGCCGCAATATCGAAAACCGAGAGGATGACAGGGGCTTGGTGAAAATGTCGGCAAGTTGCTTGTCAGAAGGGATATGAATTAAGGCCAAATCACCAGACTGAACTTTTTCCCGCAAAAATTGATGATCAAGTTCAATGTGCTTCGTGCGAGCATGGAGAACAGGATTGGCCGCAAGGTAGGTGGTGCTGAGATTATCGCAATAAATACTGATAGAGCGCCATAAGAAAACACGAAGGTCACGAAGGAGACGACGAATCCAGACTGTCTCAGCAAGTGTGTAGGCTACAGCACGATACTCTGCTTCAGAACTAGAACGAGAAATGGTGGGTTGTTTCTTAGCGGACCAGGAGATAAGATTTGGCCCAAGAAAAATGCAATATCCAGAAGTAGAGCGACGTGTATCGGGGCAACCAGCCCAATCAGCATCAGCGAAGGCCACAAGAGAAGGATTGTCACAGCGAGAGATAGGAAGGCCATAAGTCAGCGTCCCCCGAATATAACGCAGAATACGTTTGACCGCTTGCATGTGTGGTTCACGAGGTGCATGAAGATACTGGGCAACAGAGTTGACGGCATATGAAATGTCCGGTCTGGTGAAAGTGAGATACTGGAGAGCACCAACGATCTGACGATAAGTGTATGGATCCTCAAGAAGATGCCCTTCATGGGAAGAGAGACGAGATGTTGGCGAAAGAGGAGTAGAAACGGGCTTACTGTCAAGAAAACCATGTCGCTGAAGCAATTGATGCGCATATTTTTGTTGAGATAGATGAAGACCAGATGGAGAGCGATGAACCTCAATACCCAAAAAATAATGCAGCGGTCCGAGATCCTTCATGGCAAATTCGCGTTGTAAAGTAACGATAAGAGCATCGAGAAGAGATGAGGAACTGCCGGTGACAATAATATCATCAACATACAAGAGGAGAACAAGAGTGCCAGAGGAAGAATGACAAACAAACATTGAGGGATCAGCAGTGCTGCCAACAAAACCAATCTCAGAAAGAAAAGAAGTGAAACGCTGAAACCAAGCCCGAGGAGCTTGTTTGAGACCATATATCGCTTTACGTAGGCGGCAAACGTGACTAGGAAGCGAAGGATGCACAAAGCCAGGTGGTTGTTTCATATAAACCTCCTCAGAGAGAGTGCCATGAAGAAAGGCATTCTTCACATCAAGTTGTCGGAGAGACCATCCAGAGGAGAGAGCGACTGAAAGAACAGTACGAATAGTGGTCGACTTGACAACCGGAGAAAAAGTCTCATCAAAATCAATGCCTTGTTGTTGTTTGTAACCCTGAGCCACTAGTCGAGCTTTGAGACGCTCAAGAGAGCCATCCGCCTTCTGTTTGACTTTGTAGACCCATTTACAGCCAATAAGATTGACAGAAGGAGGAGCAGGAACAAGCTCCCAAGTATCATTGGTGAGTAATGCATCAAATTCTTCAGCCATGGCAGCACGCCAATCTGCATCCTGAAAAGCTTCATGAAAAGTGATAGGCTCAGTAGGAAGAGTAGTATGTGTAGAAGCTAGGAAGGAGGTAGACCCAGCAAAATTCTTAGCCATAGATCGAGTAAGCATAGAGTGTGTCCGGATTGGTAAGGAAGGCTCTGCAGGCTGAGGTGAAGGTGGCCTGTCCGATGTGGAAGGCGTCAACTCAACAGGAGAAGGTAAAGCTGTAGCAGCAGAAGGTCGGAGGGTGTGTCGTCTGGTATAGACTCGGAGTTCAGGTGGACCAGCAACAGTGGCAGCATGTTCATCACTAACCTGTGTGGCATCATGATTCAAGGTGGAAGGAAAAGTCGATACAGTCTCAGATGGTGAAACAGATGCATTTGAACTAACATCCGGAGAAAGGCGTGTGAAGGAAAAACCAGAGATGGCATCAAGAGAGGAAGGACTTTCGCCCAATAAGGGAGGATTAGAAAGAAAATGTTGAAACATTTGAAAATTTGAGGTAGTGGGGGAAGATGAGGAAGAAAATTTGGACAGACAAGAGTAAGGAAAAACAGTTTCAACAAAAGTAACATGGCGAGAAATAAAAACTTTACCAGTGCTCGGATAGAGGCAGCGAAAGCCCTTATGTTTGTCAGAAAGACCCAAGAAAATACAAGGAAGTGATCGGGGAGAGAGCTTGTGATCTGCAATGTCCTGAACATCGGGATAACACAAACATCCAAAGACTCTGATAAGTTGCAAGTCAGGAGAAGCACAACCATGGAGAATGTCATATGGTGACCGCCCATTTAAAACAGTAAGAGACGGAAGTCGATTTACAAGAAAAACAGCAGTTTGAATGGCCTCAGCCCAAAAACGAGGAGGCAAGCCAGCTTGGAATAGTAGACTTCTAACAATGTTAGATAAATGCCTATGTTTTCTCTCAGCAAGGCCATTTTGTTGAGGAGTGTAAGGACAAGAAAATCGGTGAATAATTCCATTTTGTGAGCAAAAACTAGAAAACTTGTCATTTACAAATTCCGTACCATTGTCAGATTGAAAAATTTTTATTGAGCTATGAAATATATTTTCAACCATCTTCTTGAACTCGAAAAATTTGTCAAAAACTTCATGTTTAAATTTTAAAAGATAAAGCCAGGAAAATCTAGAATAATCGTCGATAAAAATAACATAATATTTGTATCCAGAAACCGAGGGCACAGGTGATTGCCAAACATCAGAATGAACAATATGAAAAGGAAAAGCAGATTGAGATTCTGAATCATGAAATGAGAGTTTAACATGTTTTCCCATATTACAAGCATTGCAGACAGATAATTTCAGTGCAGAATCAGAAACAATTTTATTATTTTTAATAAATGTAGAAAGAACAGGAAGACTAGGATGACCTAACCGTCTATGCCAGACATCTCCACTAAATCTAGATGCAATAAGAGCTAGTTGTTGCTTATTCCCTACACTTGCAAGTCTAGAAGAAATTGGATAAAGTGATGTTCCCGAGCTAGGACATCGAAGAAGCTCCTTCCCTGTTTCCTTGTCCTTCACAGAGAAACCAGTAGAGTCAAATTCAAAAAGAGAATTATTATCTTGACAGAATTTACGCACTGAAAGTAAATTTCTCTTAATAGTAGGAACAACAAGAACATTTTTTAGAGCAAAAGAGTTAGAAGATGTATTCAATTGAGTTTCACCTGTCTGAGTAATATCAAGTAAATTTCCATTACCAACAAGAATTTTTTCATGCCCACTATAAGGTTTAGAAGATGAGAGAATACCAGAGTTTGCGGTTATATGATTTGATGCTCCGGTATCCGGATACCAGACTTCCTCACCGGGTTCGTGAAGGTTCATAGCAGCAAAGGTCTGAGGAACTTCATCAGCAGCGAAAGAATGATTGAAGCGTTGTCTGCACTGAAGAGCAGAATGATTGAACTTTCCACATATCTGACATTGTATGCCGGACTTCGGAATATATGGTTGTTGATTTGGAGTGTAAGATTGTTGAGGATAATTAGGTTGAGACTGTGGGTAGATTTCAGGAGATCCACGACCAGAATAGTGTCTACCACGTTGTCCTCGGCCTCCACGATATCTACCTCCACGGCCTCCACGATTACCACGTCCACGATTGGCATAAAGAGCTTCACTGTCAATAGTGGGAATAGCAGAGGACGTAGTCACACTAGTGCGACGCTGAACTTCTGTTTCTTCTTGCATCAAGAGTGGACGAAGTTGTTCAAAAGTTGGCTTATTTCTGTGTGTGTTTAGAGCACTAACAAAACCTCGATATTCCTCAGGTAGCCCTAGAAGAACAGTCATGACCAAATTATGGTCTGACTCGATTTCACCAATCGCCTGAAGAGCATTACCAATCGTCTTGATCTTTTGCATGTAATCACTCATGCTCATTGAGCCTTTCTTGATGCTCCGCAATTCAGATTTTAGAGAAAAAGCCGTGGAAGCAGTCTTATCAAGAAAATATGCCTCAATAATTCTCCAAGCATCATATGCAGTTTTAGGTGAGCTAGAAACAACCATATGTAATATGCTAAGAGATAAAGTGGCATTAATCCATGAAAGTATAGTAGTATCGTTCTTTTTCCAACTCACATATTCAGGATTTATAACCTCCTTCTTATCAGCAGTATCGATAGTCTGAGAAGGCACAACACCAGTTCCGTCCACATGTTTTGTAACGTCAAAACTTTCTAGAACATTAAGAAAGACTTATTTCCACACAAGATATGTAGAATCGGTGAGTTCTAGTGGTATGAGAGTTTTGATATTAACAATTGGCAAATTTGAGGTAGAAGAAGACATGTTTACTACCTTAAGATAAGGTTCCACCACTAGATAAGAAAGAAAGATAAATCGGAATGTAGCGGATGTGAATAAAAAAAAAGAACCTGAATTCTATCACATGAGAGGAATCACTTATCACCAAATAAGATCGACCGCACTAAGGAAGGAACCGAGTGATACGAGCAACCAACAGTAGGACAGTCCGAGCGGCACCAGAGGAGCAAAGAGAAATTACAGAAAGGTTGAAAATACTGCAGCAGAAATACTGTAGCGCTAGTACTGTAGCGCGGTACTGTAGCGCCGTTACTGTAGCGCTGTTACTGTAGCGCCAGTACTGTAGCGCTGTTACTGTAGCGCCAGTACTGTAGCGATGATACTGTAGCAGTACTGTAGCAGTATTGGGAAGATAGAAAACCAAAAGAAAAGACACCTATAGAAAAAGGTGAGATTAATGGTGGATGGTAGCTATGGATCGATATCCCCACATTAGGGTTCCCGCTCTGATACCATGAAAGAAGGGCTAAAGTGCATACCCTCTTGAGTTGTATTAATGAATATATATAGTACAAGAGATTGTCTTACTATAGTAACAATGACTACTATAGTAAGAGTATAACTAGGATTACATACTATATAATCCTACTCTATAGAAGACAATGATACTACTCTATATAAGGCAATAAAACACAATATTCTAATATATCGTAACATCCTAATATAGATAAAATATATCGTAACATTATGCAACACAATTTATGCCTTTAACGCATGATGAGCAACTAAAGCAGTGCCTTGTAAGTTATTTCTTTTTGTTAATATGTCATTTATCAGAGTCGAACTCTGCAGGGATAATATGATAGCTACTCAACCTTACCAGGGGTGTTTGTATATTTTCAAAAAATAAGAACCTCCACTAAAATTAATGATAGAATATTCAAACAATTAAACTCAAAAAATATCTTTTTTGAAAGAAGTGCGAGAACCAAACAAGCACTCGGAGGATAAACATAGAGAGTCGTCATCATCCGCGCCTCAAAGATACTAGGTACGGACCCGCGCTATGCTGCGGGAAAGTAATATTTGAATTATTTGCAAATTAAGAATATTTTTTTTAAAAAATATAAATTTTACAACATATAAAAACATATAGTCTACAAAATATAAAGTATATTAAAATTATTTAGAAAAGAAATTAAGAATAATTAAAAACTATAGAATCAAAACTAAAGACTCCTCTTGGTAAAACATAAGTCCCAACATTCCAATAACGTCCATTTAATATAGACATCGCACTACACATGCACGCAGAAAAACCTTATGCATTGCAAAACCAAAGAAAACTCAGGGAAACAAAATCCTGAATTTTCACTGCAATTGAATGGGTATGTAACATAGCAAATAGAAAATAGTTTTGCATTCCTTTAGCTAAAACAGGAGGCACAACATCCCAATAATGTCCATCAATATAAACAACATAGTACACATGTATGCAGGAAAGCCCCATGCACTGTGAGGGGTAAAAAAAAGCTGCATTTTTACAACAGATAGTTATGCAACACATTCTTATAGCGATTATCAAGGTAACGAAAAAAAAAAACCTTTCTACATTGAACGGTTATTTAACATGACATTCAACAAAGTATACGCATAAAGTTTATACACATAAAACTTAAAAAAAAGACCTACAAAGTTCCTTCAGAATGTTTTCTACAACATTCCTCCACAAAAGTTAACAAAGTTTCTTCAGAATGTTTTCTACAACATTCCTCCACAAAAGTTAACAAAGTTCCTTCACAAACACATCCAAAACCTCTAAGGACTGCTAAAAAAAAAGTACCAAAGTCGGGTCTTTCATCAGAACATCTTACCTCTCCATATAGCTTTCTGGACCAATTTAGCATTAGGAACCTCATGTTTCTTCACCTTCTGATCCAGAATGGTCCACACAACTGGAGAAAAAATATATAAATATTATTTTTTATCGGAAGGGGAAAAAAACTCGAGAGATGTTAGAATCGTTACACGAAAATAGGGAAAAACATTGATACCTAAAAGGTCTTTTTCCTTTCCTTAGTTTAAATGCTTCTGCATTTGATTGCGAACTTCTGAGGCAAAAACAAATACATCAATATATATATGTATATAAAATCCATTATAATAACTAATACTATTTTTTCTTACATTATCTGCGGCAACTGGGTCGGGTGTATTTCCTCGACAATGTCATCGATCTGTGTAACAGGAATTGTACTCTCAACAATTTCTTCTTCAATTTCCTGAATACTGTTTTCGCATTCCTTATTTTTCCCTTTGATTTCCAAGGTAGGAGGGAAAATTTTGGCGACACGAAACGACTTGAGATTCATACTCGATTTGCGATTATCTGGCATTATTTGAAAAATATAAGATTGCCCAATGATATTTTTCACAACAGGCGGCAACACAAATCTATCTGAATTGGCTATGATTGCCAATTGTTGGGCAGGAACATGGAGTAAATCCTGTGCGACTTTGCCGAATATCGTAAAATTTGCAGTTCCGGTTTCATCTTCAACAACAGCATTTAGTTTGTACCTAATTTATTAGTTATTTAACTGTTAAATTCCATAACAAAAAAAAAAATCTGAAGTATCATATGTAATCGAATATTTCTTAAAATTTTACCATGGTATAGGTGCACGATCATTTCTCCCGCATTGACCACACCAAAAATTACCGCCATAATCCTTGATTGCTCCTTTACAATCATAACATGCTTTATACCACCAACCATATGTTGTGTCAACAGCTACTAATTTGGCGTTGCAAGTATATTTAATGCCCTAATATTTTAGAACAATACAGAAGGTATTTATTTCAACTGTTGATGCACATATATTTACTACATAAAATGGAAACGTTTATATATCAAAAGCAAATAGCAGGAAGAGTAAACTAATTTCCGTACTTGTACCTCAAGTAGGTTTGGCGTAATTAGTTCGGCAATAGTTTTCCGATTTGTGTTCATTTGTTCGAGCGGTGAAAGAAGTGGTTTATCAGCAGATTCCATACGGTGAATCGGTACAGGTGATGTTTGTTTGCTGTAGACAACCATATTGTTAGTATTATATTTTGAATATTAGTATGACAAATAAAGAAGCATAATAAACTATTTATTACCTGCGCAGATTATTCTTGAACGTTAAAACTTCAGGAATTTCTAAATTAGTGTATAATCTTGATGCTGAGCATGTTGACAAATAAACATGATCTAATAAACAAAAAAATACATTAGAAAAGATCCAAATTTAAAATAGCATAGTTTGGAAGGTAGAATATAACAATTCATTTAGTATACCTCGATATGTCCGTACGGTCATACTTGCTAAAACAATTGCAACCGGACCGTCGGCCTCTTTTTGCTTGAGAAAATTGTCATCAAAATCGAGAGCAAATTTGTCCCATAACGTGACCGACAAAACTTGATCACTATAAGATATCCATAAAAATACGGAGGAAAAAATTATTGTGGGGAAAAGAAAACTAAGCTATAAGAGAATTAAGCCATTATTTAGAGCTTACTCTAAATCTCGAATTTCTAATTTCCTAATTGCAGTTAGGTCTTGCGCAACATACGTATGCGAAACAGGAGCAATAGCTGTAATACTCCCTAGAACATCTGAGGAATGAAACAATGCATAAAGAGTTATTATTATTATTATTATATTACTCAGATGTAAGGCAATCAATATTTGGTTAATAGTAAATAAATTTATAAATAGTAAAGAAAAATAACAATACCTATCAGGCAAGCATCGTTGCACTTTTTGGCTTTAACATGTCCAAAATTGATGAAGTAAAAACTGTAGAGCGGAATAGAGCCGATATCGTTGTTTGCTTTGACTACATGCGTCCATTTACTTATTTGCACCATGTATTTCCGATCGACAACTTTATAATTGTTTCTGCTTGGCACGACATTGAAATTTTCAAAGATGTATACCTTACCTTCAGAAAGTAATGATCTAAAGTGTTCCACATCATATTTACGAACAGTAGCTTGCATTGCATATCCCTACAAAAATTCATGTATGGTTGTAGTAAGACTGGAAAATTTAAAAGATGCGTTTGTACTGAGTGCACCAAAAGTAACTTATATTTAACAGTTTGTCGAAACAAAATTTATACTAACCTCCTCATCTATAAGCAAGTAGTCCAAGCTCAATATATTATTTTTAAGCAACGGTGTTGTTGTTTCCCACATTCTGCTAACTCTGGTTCTGATTTTACAGTGTTTCTGTGCCAAAGCAAGGTCTTTTAGAAGAACAAATTCCATCCCGCAATAATTTTCTGCAATGAAAATACAATAAAATCAGTAAGATTGATTATAGATTTGCAAAATAAGAAGCTTGATACATAAAAAAAAGGAACATTTACTTTCAAGTTTTCTAAAATGCTACATTATACCAGAATAATGGACTATGAATTTATAGATCCAAGTCCTCAAAAATTTCAGAGAAAACAATATTTCTTGTATATCCTTCGACTTCGTCGTCTTTGTTATCGATTAAAATGCGCAGGCCTTGACGTGAGGTTACTCGAGAAACTGCAACATAAAGTTGGCCATGCGAGAATACTGGCTTCGGTAGATAAATGCCAACCCGTTGTAGAGTCTGTCCTTGACTTTTATTGATTGTCATGCCATAACAGACGCGAACAGGGAATTGTCTTCGTTTCAAAACAAATGGCCATTTTGTTTCTGTTACGTGCATCACAATGCGTGGAATATAAACTTTTTTGCCAGCATGGTTCCCTGTAAAAATTTGGGCTTCGATAATCCTTGGAGCTAATTGAGTAATAAGTAAACGGGTACCATTACAAAGTCCGGAACTTTGACTTATGTTGCGCAACAACATTATCGGAACTCCTACTTTCAATTTTAATTCATGGTCTGGTACTCCACTGAATTTTAAAGAATTTAATAAATCAACAGGATATAACAGATCCGCTTCTTCAGCATTCACGGAAGAGCTACAAATCGAATCGGCACTTGTGTATATCTTTTCTTCGCCTTTAATTAAGGACAGAACATATGCATTAATTTCATCAACAGTCTCATTTATAGGTGTGATAATAGCTCTGTCTCTCAAATAGAATGCATCATTATAATTATACTCGAGATTATCATATATTGATGCAACAATATCTCTGACACCATTTCCGCTATTTTTTATGAGAATATCATCAGGTATCTTAATCCAAGTAGGCTCTTCTTCATTGTCCAACTTAACAGCGGATATTTTTCCATCACCTAAATCAAGTGTCCATTTTGCAAATGCTTCCAAATCTGCTTTATCTTCAGTGTTTTTCGGGCATGTACGCAACCGCATATTCGTTGTTAGGCGATATAGTTTACAGTGCTGCCATATATATGATTTAGTAATTGATGCATTAACTATATCCCGTCTTGTTCCTCCAACAATAACAGGAAGTATTTGTCTGAAATCGCCACCAAGCAATACTGTCTTTCCCCCAAAGAGTTTTTCCTCTGCTACTTCTTCGGCAGTCTGTAGAATATCTTGCAACGATTTATCCAAAGCTTCAAAACAATTTCTGTGGTTCATTGGAGCTTCATCCCAGATTATTAAGCTTGTATGAGCAAGCAATTTTGCAAGTTGCGTTCCCTTTTTTATCTCACATGTTGAGAACTCATCAAGCTTAATAGGTATCTTAAATCGTGAATGTGCTGTTCGCCCTCCAGGAAGTAATAAGGAAGCAATTCCCGATGAAGCAACAGCCAGCACAATTCTTCCCTCAGAACGCAGTTTTGCAATTATTGTTCGCCACAAATACGTTTTGCCTGTTCCCCCATGGCCATAAACGAAGAACAAATTGCCTCTTTCTTCATAAACAGAGGATAAAACAGCACTATACACTATTAATTGGTCACGATTTATGCCTTTAAATAATTCCATATGTTCTGCTCTTAAAGCATTCGAATCATAATCTAGTTCTTCTCGTAATAACCTGTTGTTGGAATCTTCCATAAGTAGCCTATTGGGGAGTGGAAGTTTAAATTGCACAAGCGAGCTACTATTTTTATTAAGCAACAACTCCAACTCATATAAAACATAGTTTTGTATTTCTGCGACAGGCATTTTAAGGCTACTGATCCCTAAAAGGTTTTTAACTCGATATATTATATCATCAGACATTGATTCCCAATAATCATTCCACAATTTAACAGGATCAGCAACCTCACAAAACATAATAATAGTGACAAAAAGTTGCCTTAAATCAGAGGCAGAAGACCAATAGGCTGCTTCTTCGAATGGATGACGCCATTCCAAATCATCACCTAGTAATCCAAGAGCATCGCATGCAGCACGAAATGTTTCATATATGATACCATTGACGGTTCTAATTTCAGTATAATTTCGTGCACCTTTTACCTTGTTTAAAAGCATCCTCAAAAAATAAAGCTCACCAGAATTTGGGTGGATATAAACTATCCTTCCTATTCGATGTCCTTTCTTACGTTTTGTCCAAATTTTGTCGTCGGAATGCCATACCCATTTAGTTGGGAATTCGACGTAAGTTAATTCACGCGCATCATCATACACCTGATTGGTTGCCATCCATTCAGTGAACATTGTTTTTGTAACATCAGGTCGCCTTAGAATATCATCCAAAGTTTGCATCTCGTGATACACTATATTATTCATTAACGGCAAATGGATGGTTAGTCGCTCAACTGTAGGATCTCGGCAGTGTATATCAAATTGAAACAATCTCCAAACAGCTTCATATGCCGATAAATACCTACAATCCAAATATTTCTTGATTTCATCAACTTCTCTGTCCTGCTGCCTGCATGTTGAGTTGGTAGTCGACGAATCATCTTCAATTATTGCTCTAATTCTATCTGGCCCTTTATTGATGTACTTAAATAAATATTTAATAAGTCTTGTCTTATTACACCATTCAACATTAATATGTGCTTGGTATTTAACAACCAGCTGCAAGTTATGCGGAACAACATAGCAATTATCAAGGTCAACTCCATTTTTTGTAACATATTCTCCATTATTTCTTCTTTTATAAATAGCAAATCCATTCTCATCCATTACTGTGTGCGGCCTAAATTCTTTCGAAAAATATTTTGAGCAATAACCTTTTGCCATACACGGTGCTCGAGGATTTGCTGATCCACATGGTCCATGCATCATGAATTTTGAAACAGCCTGATATTCATCCGTATATGTATTTTTATCAGGGATTTCAGCAGAAATAAACAAATCAATATCTGCAGGAGTTACCGATCTATGCTTTCCTTGTAGCCATACCAAAATATGGACATGTGGGAGGCCTCTTTTCTGAAATTCTATCGTATACAAATCTAGTCGAAAAAAAAAGGAATGAGTTAAATAACGAAAAAAGATAAGCACACAACATCTCAGAATTTCAACATGTTTCTTTCAAGATATTCTTAGCAAACATACCAGCAGCAGGCATCCCAAAATATGTGCCATTTTTAATATCTGCCATTAATGCATCAACCTTTATTTTGAAAACCCTGCTAATTATGTCAGGCCGATCTTCTGGCCTTTGGCCGGGAATAAATAGTAAAGCATTCTGTATCTCGCGCCATTGTGTATTACAGGTAAATGTAATGAACAGATCAGGATGGCCACAATGTCTGCATATTGCAATAGCATCTTGATAATTTTGAATCATGTATCGAGGGCCTGCTGTAAAGCTAGATGGCAAGATAATTTTCTTACCGATTATGTTACCGTCAACATCACCTGCAACAACAGCATCTCTAATACCTTTATAAATTTCAGAACGCAAGTCAGCCTGGTTTCTTCTAATATAATCAAGGCGTTCTTCTTCGACACATGAAAAAGCATCAACCAAATATTGCTGGAAGAGTTTACCTCCTTTAATTAGAGTCTTTCCCTCGGATATTCTATTTTGTATCCTATAGGCATAAAATTCTCGCATTGTAACATTTTTTCTGCATGCCACTTTTCTACGCGAGTGTTCGTTATATTTTATGCCTAATCTGAAACCGTCCTCACCATATGGAAACAAAATAGGGTACTGCATAGCCATGAAAGATGGGTGTAGATCAGTAATACGTTTCAATCCCTCCATCTTATGCTCAACTATAATGTCTCGTTGCCGATCAGCAGTACCCAAATCACCAATTATTAGACCAGCAATCTCAGAAGACATTGGAGGATTATATTGTGAGCCACTTTCAGGACGGGTTCCTATTAATCTCAAGCGAATAGGTAAGTAATCAGCCTCTCTGAAACGGTCCCGTGCCATTCTAAATGCTTTTACTACTTCATTGTGAGAATCGAATACTTCCATTAATTGGTGAACAATATTTCTGTCAATATCCTGAAGTTCATCATGAGTGTTAAATGCTCGCATTCTATTATCGATTTCGTTTTCAGTATCGTAGATGTACAACTGAGCAAATTTTGGACGATGCCCATCCATTGGCAATAGCGAACCCATCCTGTGATAATTTTGTCCACTAATCTTAAACACATATGGGCCCGGCTTTCTATTAATGTCATTGTCGACCTTAGCCCCAAATGATGTGAGAGCGAACATCGAATTATAGGTGCGAATGTTCTGCCTAAAATGCTTTGCCTTACCTGAAACTCCATAATCTAATAAAGTATCAAGAAACTCAGGGGTCGACTGCAATAATGGCAAAGTAACTTTACCTTCCTGACAACATATTGAAAACCGAGGAGTTTGTTCATTGCGTGATTTGCGAATTCTTTCTGCATACCATAATTGAGCTCCACATGATTGACATTCATGCTCAGGCAAACCAATATAATGTTGCTGCTCATTGTAGCGAACAATCGGCACTGGCTGAGCAAATTTAGTCAATTCGATTGATAAAGGCATACCTGAATTAACATTAACAGTCGCTTTTGTGTTTGTTACAGATAAATACTTCCTTTTTCTCCGTCCATAATTATCACTATCTAATCCTGTAACCGAATGCTGACCAACATCGGCACAAGAGTTTGAAGCATAGAATCCTCTATTGTGCCTACGACGGTCAAGAATAGTCTTACGTAGTTTCCGATTTTCGGCACACAATGCCATAATACTATTGCCGAATTCAACTCTAGCAAAAAGAAGCACAAAATCCTTTAATGATACCTCTGTCTTATTAATAGTATAAAATAGCAGAAAAGATAACCTCAAAATCAAATGGTGTTACAAAAAGGAAAGAACGTCACCCAGGAAAACTAAAAAAAAAAAAATTTTACTTACATCCTATAAACCTATCCACATTACCACCATTTTACACTCCAATATTCTGGTATATTTGTAAAAAATTGTATATATATAGAAGTATAATAATTATGGACTCTATTAGTTTTAATAACCAAGCTTAATTATTTTGAATCATCATTACATTTAGCATGAGAGCTACATAAAAAGAAGAAATATAAAGGTCAAAGGGTATTGGCATTGAAATTAAGATTGTATATATAGTTGTGTATAGTTTAAATTTATGACCATATAAGGTAGCGAAATATTTACTATTTTATACCACATTTTAGTTTATAAAGACTCACTATTTAATACAATGATGAAGTGCAAAATATAAATTTTTGATATGTCCAGAATATGTATTGAGCCTTCAACCTACTATGCAGCATTTTGCATAACAACCAACTATTCTCAATGGTGACTATTGTCTAAATAATGCATAATAAAATATAATGCCAAATAAATCTGCACCACTACATATATTTTATAATGTTGTCTTTGTATGACAAACTCATGTGACATATCAGAGTATGTATATACAAAAAAGGTAAGCTAGCTTCAAGTATATATCACTCCCGTGGTTTCGCATTTTCTTATTTTAGTATTCTGTGGTTTAAAGTGTATCAAATTAATGTTCTGTGGTTCCTTTATATCTTTTCGTCAGCTTTTTAGTTAATATTTTGTTAAATTATATAAAAAAAAAAAATTCAGATACTCTATCTAAGTTTATCAAATATTCACTGTAGTTCTCTTTAATTTTAACTTTGTTACTGATTTAACGAAAAAAATTTGTGAAATCCATAATAAAGAAATAAAAATGAAATCACAGGATACTAAATTAATACATTTTAAATCATAAAATCCTAAAATGAGAAAGTGTGAAACTATATAAATGATATTAAAGTTTTCATAAAAGAATTACAAACCTACGTATTACAGCGGTACCAACACATTAATGATATAGTAAGTGAAAAACATGACTAACTAAATGTTCTTTGAATCAATGGCAAATTTTAAATGTTAGAAAACGTTGAGAGTCAACAATCCATTATTGCCGACATTTAATGGATCACATACACCACCTCTACTTCCACTTTTACAAAGGATATATGAAGAACAATTAAAAAATTATACACACACACACACACACACACACACACACATATATATATATATGCAGAACTCGTCGACTATTAGTCATTCTAAATTAGCCTCCTTGGTTTTGTTTTTTATTGAAATTGGTCTCAACTTTTAATTATTTAGAATCAAGTAATTTTGCCAAAAAAAGAATTTATTAAACTGATTGATAATTCCATCAAATATTGAATAAAATTATATTTAATTAACTGGTAAGAACTAATCGAGCCATGAAATGTAACAAACTTTTTTTACGCCTAATTAATTGCAAAAACCTAAATAAAAATATTGGAAATTAAAGAAGAGCCACGCAGAAAAATTAAAGCTGGGTGACCTATCTAAGAACGTCTCGTAGTTGATGGGTCTCCATGCAATTTTACGCAAGAAAGAAAAAAGTTCATGAAACAAATAGACAGGTGGGTAGATGGACAATTGAATGCACATAAATTAATAGCCAACATGCAATTTTCTATATATTTTCGCATAGAAAAATTATTGAGCAAAATTGGAGATATATATACATTTTATTGCTAAGAATTAATGAGCTCTATTGGTTTTAGCCGAATGAGAAGTGTTTGCATTATTATATTTACCTTAAACATTATTAGCATAGTGTAAAAAGACTAATCATGATCGATAAGATTTATTCAGTATTAGGTATATTATTTTATGGCCAAACTTTAATTGATCCTCTATTGTTTAGCATATTTCATTTCGTTATTCTGCGGTTCGAAAAGATGCGTTTAAATATCTGTATTTTTATTTTTATTTTGCCACAATGATCTATTAAGAAACCTTGTATCAAGCTTAGTACAGGGCCTGTCTAAAAAACCCTGAAAAAATCGAATATTTGTTGGAAACACGATACCTGATCGAGTTCATTTTGTATTTTGTTTTTTTTTTCCTTCCTCAAAGTTATTTTGATCGATGGCAGGTAATCATATATTAAATAATAAATGGTGGTTAAAATAGGAGGAAATAGAATATATGAATATATTCATTGCTTTCAGGAAGAATGCCGACATATGGTTCCTCAAATAAAAAGCAAAAATGTATTGATTCTTTTTCAGCACTATTTTTATTACAGTGTGTGATTTAATAGGAGCAATGCTTTCCGAACACTCAAAAGTAGAAGGAAATTTTATGCCATTTTCGTTCAGCTTTTTTTTTTTCTACGAATTTCATTACTCTTTTATTTTTTAAATACTGTAAATTATAAAAATTCTAAATTCTTGGATGAATTGTGTTTAAAATTTAGGTCCGTTTATTTATTATAAAAAAGTTGAAAGGATGACCCTAATATATTTCATTTATTGCATACATTTAAATGCAATTATAGATTGCTTACTCCTGCAGATATTGACCTGTCTATTTCTAATGCAGCTACAAAAAAAANAATAGCAAGCTATTTTAAAAGTCACGATACATGGACGTTAAATCTTCTTTTGTTTTTATGTTGTTTATGTACATAATTACAGATGTACCACAAATGGCTTAGGGTACACAATTACAGTTGTACCGCAATGGTTTAGGGTAGCTTAAGTCATTAGTCATTAGTTTTTTTCCTGACACGATGCCTGTTTTTTTTTTTCTTGCATTTTTTTTTTGCCCATTTTCATTTTATTTTACTTGTTTTAATATTTAAACTAATTTGTTTTGTAACAATATTTAATAGAAGTAGGCTATAAGAATGCAAAAATTGTCTCCCAGCTAAAAAAAGGGCAAATCCTTTTGACTTTTAATGTCCATTATTATTATTACTATTATGTTCAATCAGACGTGTATGAATTATAATATTTATGCGGGAAAAAAATACCGAGAAGGATCATACGTACTTTTGGAAACAGCTGCAACATAAATCCGCCAAGACTCTAAAGGCTGAGCTGCAAAAGGAAAAAAACATAGATATAATAAAAAAGACGGCTTGCTTGCAAATAAAATAGCCGGTAGCGATATTTGTTTGTAAGATAACTAAGTGTGACAAACAAAGATCAAACACAATGCTTTTGATGGGAAAAATACCTGCACTTCTTTGTGAACAACTATAGTTCTGTTCCTATTTGCGTCCCTTTGTAAACAACCGATCTACAAATGACAAAGAGACATAAATTAGTATTTTTTGCATATTTTAATACTGATAGATAAAAGGGACATATAAGGAGAAGCGTACTTAAACAGAAAAGAATATAATTTTTTGATAGAATAATAAAGAGAAAAATTATACGTACATTTGAAAACAGATGTAGTATTGGTCCTCTAAGCCACCAAACTCCTAGCTGGTAAAAAAATATATATACACATAATTAAGAAAATGGCAACATAAACTTGCTCCAATAAATATAAACTGAATAGGCGGAAAAAATCTGGGTCTTAGAATAAACCATCTACTAATATTAAAACCTCTCCAATAACTAAAAATACAATATACATCAAAATTTTCGGGCTCTAAACCCTACACAAAAAAAAGGGGAAAAAAAAGAAAAAGAGAGAGAGAGAGAGGAGCGGGCCCCACAGGAAATAAGGGGGAAAAAAAAGTCACCCTGCACAGCCTCTACACACTGGCTCGCTCCCGCGCGCCACCTGTGCCCGCTCCTGCTCACCCGCCTGCGCCTGCGCCCGCGCCGGTGCGCGCTGCCCACTCGCGCTGTGGGCCCCACTGAACCCACACGCGCCCGCGCGCCGGCGCCCACTCGCCTGCCCGGCCCTGCACGCAGCAATTGCGGAGGGCCCTGCCGTACCCACTTAGGATCCCCGATTTAAATTGGCCACCAAAAAGAATATAGCAAAAAACAAAATAGCCAGTCAATGTAAATGTTTCAATCCTTCACTGTAAATAAATTTTATCAACTGGTTAGCCACACAGTGCTTCATCCGTAGGCACGAACTAATTAGCAATCACACTGCCCCACCAAAGAAGAGTAGAATCCTCACAGTTCAAAAACAGAAAGAAAACATGAATCTTTGAATGCCAAATCCTGAGCAAACTTCGAAGCCTCTCCACATTTGAAGAACTTCACAACACCATAAACGCAAAAGTAAGAAAAGCAGAAACGGCGGGAACACCAACAATATGGCAAAAAAACAACCACGATAAACTGAATTCAGCATTAACTGCAGTGGACAAAGGTGCACGATATAAGAATAAGAGATAGAAGTAGTTACATCACTTGCTTGGGGAAACCCATAAGAAAATAAAGTAAAAATTAACACCCTCATATTTACAAAGGAGAAAAATATACAATCAACTACAAATATTCAAACTCTAAGCTGCAGGGGCACTAAAAGCAGAATATGAAATATATGCCCTCAGATTTAATCAACAATGAAGAGTAAAAAATGCTTCAACTTCAACCTGCTCCAACTTCTACTGATTTGATGAATTCCAAATCCGGAGAAGATTTTTTAAAAAATATGCATTTTCATGCCAAACAGTTATGCTACATAAATTTCGCCAAAAATTCCTTACATGCAGGAAACATCGCCAGCTCTCCACACCGAAAACGCCTATAAAGAATTCCCAGCAATACGTGCAAATAATTGAACAAACCCAAACCAAAAATGCCTGACATTTAAAAAAAGCACCCGTACTTGTAACATATGAATGTAAATCTTATGCTTTTATATGTAAAAATATAAATTTCAGGCTAAATTAGAAAAAACCTCCTATCATAATCCACTTCACTTTTCCCCGCTATCATTTAAAAACGTGCTGTTTATAAAATATTATAACACGAATCGTGTTTCGGATGACTCTTTGTCAAAATTTTCATATACAAAATCACACCCATTCTTCGCTTTGTTACAGGTAATGCTGTTTATTGCAAGGATATATATATATATATATATACACAACATATGTGTATATATATGTGTATATATGTATATATAAAGCCGTGGCGGCAAGAGAGGAGACTAAGTACTTTAGCCTCCTCTCCTGCCTCGTCGAGCCTTACATATATATATATATATATATATATATATATATATATATATATATATATATATATATACATATACATATATATATATATATACATATA